>NW_007249970.1:206141-278864 GCF_000164805.1 Carlito syrichta | reverse complement strand
GCACTCCAGTCTGGGCGACAGAGTGAGACTCCAACTCAAAAAAAAAAAAAGTGAAGCAAGAAGTAAAAGTTGTTGCTGAAAGTGGAGGTGTGAGTGAGAACAAGGTGTAAAGGTAGCTGGTGACCCAAATTTGATCCAAAAGAGATGTGTAAACGCCTTGTGAGGTGTTTGCTTTATCTCAGAAAATTATCTCTGTTAGATCTTCATTTATGTTCAGAAGTATCCTTAGATTTCTGTCCTATTCATGATCATCATAGACAATCATAATAAAGATTTGACAGTAATTTAACTTGCCAAGTAAGCTTTTAGGTTGTATTCAAGACCTATAGAAGGGGAAATATATTTTAAATCAATCTTTCTCAACCTGCCTCCAACAGAGAATTAAGCCCACTGCCCTAGGGCATCCTTGAATATAATGAGTTGACTTTCTCCTAGAATGACATGGAGAACATAGCTACTCAAATCATTTTCTGTTCTGTGGTTCATATGAAGAATCTGGCTTGAAAAAGGCTGTTTTAAACTCAGTATTTTCTAACAAAAGAATTTTTTAAAAATTTTTTCCAATTTTTATTAGGTTTCTATAACTTAAATCCATTAAAATATTTCAAACATTCCCATTTGATACCAAAGGCCTTCATGGACATGGATGTAACTCTTGTCACTCACATATTACAATACCTGGCATTTGCTAATATTTTACCAAAAATAAATCTGCTTTTCTCCAAATAACTCAATTTACTATTATGACTTAGGGTTACTAGGACTTCATACACGTCTTCAGAGTATTTCCTGACATAAACACAAAATTGTGATTTAGGAGATATTTTAAATTTTTCTACTGAATTTTCTATAAACCAGAAGTTCTCAGAATGTGGTCTACGATCCCTTAGGAGTCCCTGACACTCTTTCAGGAGAACCACAGGTTAAAACTGTTTTCCTAATAGTAAGACGCTACTGCCCTTTTTACTATATTGATACTTGCATTGATGGTGTAAAAGTAATGGAAGGTAAAACTGATGCAGTGGTACCAAATTGTACTGACGGTTAGTGTATTCTTCATTGTCACACAATTTTTTAAAAAACCAGGTTCACTTAAGAATGTCATTGAAAAGCTGGGCTTGGTGGCTCAGCCCGTAATCCCACGCCTTTGGGAGGCTGAGGTGAGTGGATTGCCTGAGCCCGCGGGTTCGAGACCCGCCTGGGCAGCGAGACCTCATCTCTACAATAAATCAAAAAATCAGCCAGGCGTGGTAGCACATGCCTGTAATTCCAGCTACTTGGAAGGCTGAGGCGGAAGGATCGCCGGAGCCCAGCAGGTCGAGGCTGCGGTGGCCGAGAGTGGCCACTGCACTCCAGTCTGGGCGACAGAGTGAGACTCCAACTCAAAAAAAAAAGAATGTCATTGATGAAATAGTAAAATACATTCATTTTATTACCTCTTGACACTTGAGTATACATTTTTTAAATATTCTGTGTTATGAAGTTGGGAGTATGCATAAAGCAGTTCTGCTGTATGCCAAAGTATGGTGGTTGTCTCAAGGAAAAGCACTTTTAAGTTGTGAGCTTTACTTGAAACAATGATGAGAAACTGATTATTCAGGCTTGATTATTCGGTAGACATTTTTTAAAAACTGAAAGATGTTAGCTGGTCCCTGACAGTATTTGTTGTCAATGATCAAATTAAATCTTATAAGTGAAAATTAAAATTTTAGAAAACTTACTGAACTTGATGGATTTCCAATGCTTAAAGGCCTATCAGTTGAAGTAGGTGATGATATTAGTGAATGTAATTTTTTTGATAAAATATAGTGACATGTCAACATCTGGAATATGTGTATAACTCAGTCAACCAACATTTTCCAAGTGACCAATGCTTAATGTTACAAAATCGTGGGTGAGTGCAAGATTCATTCAAAGTATAGCATAGATCAGCGGATTTTATTGTAACAAAGTGTAAACAGTTTCCACATTGTAAGTAACTTTTAAAAAACTACCACTGCTCAAATTTCAAAGAAAAAAATCCTATTATTTAAAAAAAAAACCATTTAACTATTTCTCTCTTTCAACTATGGATCTGTGCAGCCAGGTATTTTTTGATATATATCAACCAAAACAACATCACAACATATTGAAGGCATAAGCAGCTATGAGAAACCAGCTGTTTTTAAGTCAGATTTTAAAGAGTTTTGCAAAAATGTAAAACATTGTCATTCTTCTCAATTTATTTTGAAAACAGTTATTTTTCATAAAAGTATGTTATTTTAGTTAAAACATACTGGGTTTATTTTTGTTTTTTAGTTAGTACATACATATTTTAAAGTCATCTCAGTTTTAATTTTCAACATGGTAACATACCAATAAGTAAAACAGATAAACAAAATCTCTTTGGGGTCCTCAAAAATTTTAAGGAGTATAAAGGAGTTCCTAGGCAAAAAAGTTTGAGAACTACTGCTGTAAATTTAAAATTTTTAAATATTCTCATCTTTTTGTGCATATGATTGAAGAAGCAAGTGCTTAGACTTGAAACTGTGTCCACTGTTTAGCAAACTAAAAATTGAATTGCCTTGTAGACCTGTTAATTCACTGCTTTTAGTTAAGATTTCAAACATTTTATTTGGTCTAACAATTTGATTTTTTTATGTTGTTTCTCCTTAGCCTCTGCGACTTGATATCAAAAGAAAGCTAACTGCTAGGTCAGATCGAGTTAAGAGTGTGGATTTGCATCCTACAGAGCCATGGATGTTGGCAAGTCTTTACAATGGCAGTGTGTGTGTTTGGAATCATGAAACACAGGTAGGAATTTGTAAAAACTTTATTAGAAATAAAATACTGTGTAAGACTGTGCCTATAATGAAACAGAAGAAATATCATAACAGAATCCAGTAGCTATATGCAAACTGCTTTCTCAAGTAAATTGGTACAAAATATTTTACATATGGAGGAACTAACATTTACAAGAGGATAGTTTGTGAGAGAAATTGTTCTGGGTATGTTATATGCAATATTTAAATATAACAACTCTGACTTAGGGAGTATTAGCTCTTTTTTGAAATGGAAGAAACTGATTATAATAGAAGATCACCTACTCTAGGTAAAGTATTTAATGGTTAATTTTCTATTCAGTGAATATTCTTTCTTAAGAATAAGATTGTTTATTTATTTTTCCCCAAATGCTCAGTATGCAGGTAACTTTCAATCAACCATACAGATTATAGATTATTTAAAGGAAATATTTGTAGTCAACTTTTGACTGCACGTGAGAGTTTGCATCTTACAGATTGGCTGCTTTAAGGATTTGTCTCATTCTCTCTCACCTAAGTAACATATCCTTCAAGTTAGTTTATCTCATATTTTCTACAGTGTTTCTAGATCATCATTTTAATCTTTTCTTTCAGAGCATAAAACATAGTTACCACTATACCATACAGTTATGTCTGCTTATATAGTAATTATCCTCAACAATCTTAAAGTAAAGTTCTTGAAATCCAGATAAAATTCACATTTGAGGACTTTAAAATGGCAAAAATAGGATTAGAGAACCAAAGTTGGGAGGAAACCATACTCACTATAACAAAACAATAATGACTACACGCTACACCCATGCCCCATCAGTGATATTTTATACAAATTAACATTTGGTTTTCTGCTACATCCTAGTTCCTGTAATATTACTTGGCACATAGCAAATGCTCAATAATTATTTGTTGAACTAATGAATAATACACATTCTATTTGTCACCAGTTCAGAATTTCTGTTCTCTACAATTTCAGAGCTTTCTCTAATGAATTCCTTTCACTTTTATGCAAATACTATGCATGTTAACTGACCTTTTTTTTTCCTTTTGGTCTAGTTCTCTATCCAGATGTGTAAAACCTTTTAGAGTTTATGTTTAACAGATCTATTGGTGTTCTCTCCCCCTAATTCTTCCTAGGAATTCCTGTATCAGCTCCATTTGCCAGTCTGTCAGCGCTGTGACTTGAGTACTGTGTGTTCTCAAACCCAGGTGTACATTCCATATCGTTCTCTAGGCTTTACTGTTTAATATACCTCTGCTTTATCTGCATCATCCACTTTTCCTCCTTTTTCTCTGTACCTTTCTGTGCCCTCTGAAAGGACCATCTGCTTCTCCTTTCGTAATTCATCTCATTGGTAATTTTGTATAATTTGCTACTTTCTTCCAAGAATGAAGACTGTGAGGACAAAGATTATCCTAGTTCTTATTTCTCAGTGTTGATGCAGTTATAGGGCACTACCTGATATTGTGTCAGGCTCATGGTGGATATTCAGTAAGTCTGTTGAATGATTGATCTATCTTTTGTTTATCTGCTTTTTTTTTCTTCTGTATTTGTCACCAATAGGAGTTATTTACCACTCACATACTGAGAGCAAACTTCTTGAGAGAGCCAAAAAGGACTTGGAAGTAAATTCAAATGTCCTTGAATTTCAAATAAGGAGATATTTTATATTCTTTGAGACAGCAAATGCAATGGTTTTTTTAAAAAACAAACAGTATTTTAGGATTTGAAATCAACTTGCTGATTAAATTATATGGACAAGCCTTTTAACCTTTTAACCATGCTGAGCCTTCCATTTACTTATCTGAAATGAAGATGATATTGTTACTTCCCTACATCACAAGATTGTCAAAAGGAGCAAATAAAATTAGATCAAATTGTGTATGAGACCTATAAAGTACCATATAGTTATTTGCCATTACTTTCCTAATCAACATTGAGTATTGGTATGTATCGAGTGTGTAGCTTTTCCTCCTCTTTAGATTGTTTGGCTCCTACAGTGCAAAAACCATTTCTTCTATCATTTGCACCATAGCATCTAACATGTTGAACCACGGCTGTTTCTTCTGCAGCTGCTTTGTTTTTACTGCTCAGCAGATCCCTGGATTTATTGCCCCTTTGAGTGTTCATGTTTCTTTCCTGCCATCTTATCGTTTGTATGCTCTGTCTGTTTCAGTGTCTGTATCATAGTCAACTGGTAGAGGTTGTATAGGTTGGTGCCAAAGTCCCCATTCATTCAGTCTGTATCTGAAGAAGCTCTAAAGTCTGACTTGGGAAGCTAGAGTAGGCATAACAGTTCTTATGAACCAGCCTCTATTCTTCTTCTTCTTATCATCATCATCATCATCATTATTATGCATGATGAATCAATTAGTCAGATTGTATTTTTTTTGTTATTTCATTATTACTCTCTGGTACAAAAAGAGGTATTGGAAAACAATAGTTTGACTTTCAGAATTTGGACGAACAGGTATCAAAGAAGGAGGACAAAGAGATGCATTTATCTCTGTTCTTTCTAGTAGAGAAAACTAGAAAGGATAGTCTCCTAGTTGTCTCCCTTTATCCTATGTGTGTAATTCCACTCTGAGCAGCTTGTAGGAACATATAAATCACTGTGTTTTCATATTTTACTAAAAAACAAATGACGTTTGTATCGAATCATATTACTAAACCACGCAGAAGAATTATACCTTGTTTATGAGAAACTTCTATGAATTTTAATTTGGAAAAGAAGAAATTAGGAGCTAATTCAGTTAACATACACTTCTTACACACAAATTGTGCCAACCAGTATTCTAGGCTCTGTGTATATAGTAGCAAACAAGATTCCTGCCCTTGGAGAGCTTAGCAGGAAAAATTGACATTAAACATATAATTATGAAGTGATATATTGTAAAAGGGGATTACAAGCATCCATGGGTGGTTTTTCCAGGCAGAGACAACAGGAGCAGAGGTAAGACTGGGAGAAAACTCGGGTGAGGCTGGAGAAGGGAAGGAAAGGGCCATAGCATAAAGGATCTGGAATATCATCTGGTGGACATTTGCTTTCTCTTTTTAAAGTGTTTTAGTTTTGAATCTATTAAAGAAAAGACAATTTGTCTATTTTTTTTTTTCGTTTGAATGTTGGGCTTTCATATTGTAGGCTGAACATATTTTAAAACTGGAAGTGATCTAAATAGTTGGATGTTTAAAATATGACAGATTTTTCAGTTATATTCTTATAATATAAGGTGTGCATTCTTATTGCATTTTAAAGACACTCGTGAAGACATTTGAAGTGTGTGATCTTCCTGTTCGAGCTGCAAAGTTTGTTGCAAGGAAGAATTGGGTTGTGACAGGAGCGGTAAGTAATTAATCCCATTTTCTGAATTGGACAGTGACTATGTAAATTAGTTGCAGAATTTTGATTGCTGATTTGTTTTGTTAATCAGTGTGATGTTTTGAAGCTTGGACTTCATTCCTTGAGCCTATAATATAGTTTTATGTACAATTTATTATACTGTGTAACAGTGATGATGGTTTGAAAATTTCCATTTCTAGGATGACATGCAGATTAGAGTGTTCAATTACAATACGCTGGAGAGAGTTCATGTGTTTGAAGCACACTCAGACTACATTCGTTGTATTGCCGTTCATCCAACCCAGCCTTTTATTCTAACTAGCAGTGGTAAGAGATGGTTTCTTTTGACCATGTGAATCTCTTTGGGTAATTCATTTTCATCCAGTGAGATGTGCTTTCTTTAATTATAGCTACAAGTAAAGTTCTAATTCCATGCTGCCTTTAAACTACTTAGATCCATTACTGTGCTGTTGATTAGCTGTACTTAGGATTTGTATAGCAGTTGCTCCAGTTCCTGCCAGGGAAGACCTGAGGGTCTAGATGCTTGAACATCTGGTGAAAAGAAAGCTTATTTGCATGCTGATGCGTGAGTTTTGGCAGATTGGCAGATTACCCTGATCAGTTTTATCTTTATATATTAAAATTAGTTTGCTCCTTGGTATTATGTATGAAACAGCAGATCTTTTGGAGGGCAAATAAAACAAGTAGCTTTGAATTGGCAATAGGTTTTTGAAACGTTTTTAAATTTAAAATTGAGAAATGATTAAAAACTTATTTTAAGCCAATTTTGTATTATGGCAAACGCTTATTCTCTAAATAGTCATTGCTGTCATTATTCAGTCAAACTTACATTCTAATCAAACTTGTATTACTCATTTGACATTTTTTAATGCCTGTTGAATTTTTTCCACAAAATTTTTGTATTTGCTACTAGTAGTCTATTTTATCTCCACTTTTCTATAGAGAGTTAAACTTATTCTTAGGATAAATAAGGATTTTGAAAAGTCTGTTCAGTTTTGTTCTGTGTCTGTAAGTCATGGAATGTAGGGTTTGTGTTAGATTTGCTGCCTTAAAAGGCATAAAGACTCTGTGTCTTAGTTCTGAAATTAAAAGAAAAAAAAAAAGTAGAAGCTACAACTAACTTGAGACTTTCTTTTGTCCTAGATGACATGCTTATTAAGCTCTGGGACTGGGATAAAAAATGGTCTTGCTCACAAGTGTTTGAAGGACACACTCATTATGTTATGCAGATTGTGATCAACCCCAAAGATAACAATCAGTTTGCCAGTGCATCTTTGGACAGGACTATCAAGGTAGGGTCTCCACTCTGTGTCAATTATCATTGTTAGGGAGATTTACTTGTTTTATGTGTTTTACTACTGTTTAGCCAGAAAGTTACTCCTCTCTTAGAGGTTTTCTTTAAAACTTATTTGGAAATGAAAGTAGGACTTCTCATTTTGATTCAGAAGGACATATTCTATTTAGAAATATTGTGGCAGCTCAGTGCTTTTAATGAAGGATTGTTTTTCTGTGTGGAAGCAGCATGTTGAAAAAAAATATTTTTAACTTTTGTGGAAACTCCAAATAAGAAAAATGCCAGTATCTTTTCTAGGTTGTTACTTACCTCTCCTTTTAGTGTATTCATTGTTGACCTCTGCTCACCATTAATTTGGCATTTATTTAAATTCCATCTGCCTCCATTCTCTCTTTCTTACTCCATTTCCCTATACTGCTACCAGTTACCTTTCTAAAACATATTCCATCTTGTCAGTTCATGATCTAAGGATAAAGCTCAAATGCCTTAGTGTGGTATACAAGGACTTCCAAAACTAGTCTGGGCTAATATTCTGAGATATCTCCTAAAACCCTGGTCTGCTCACGATCCTCTAGAGATGCCATGAATGTTCACAGAACCTTCCCTTATTCATCTGTTCCTTCTGCCAGCAGTTCTCTTTGTTTTCCCAATTTGAATTATTTTCCTCTGAAGAACTACTCAGCTTTCAAGGCTTAGCACAAATATTTACTCTGAGAAGCTCTTGTCAATCATTCACTTCATCTCTAGACAAAGCCAGTTATACTTACCTCATCTCTTCCATTGCTTTTTGCCTCTAATACAGTCTTTCTCATATTGAGTCATAATGTGTTCTTGGAAATCTTTACCCCTTGAACTATTGACTGTTTGGGGCAAGAACTGTGTGTTACCCTCTTCCCCCAAACAGGCATTCAGTAGCAAACAGCACTGTACCTGGCCTGTACTAGATGCTTAATAGATGTTACAGGGAGTGCAATCATATTCCTTTCTTCGTCATAATATCTTTCTGCATAGATTTAAATTCAAATCAAATTTTGCTTATACATTTTTCCTCACATTTATAACATTTTTATTAGTTTTCCTTTAACTATTATATAAGACTATTTATTGTATCTGAATATCTTAGGGCTGTTGTTGTTGAGGTCTCTTTCACCCAGGCTAGAGTGCAGTGGCATGATCCCAGCTCGCCGCAGCCTCAGCCATCTGGTCACAGGCGATCCACCTCAACCCCTTGAAAGCTGGGACCACAGGCACACATCACCATGTCCAGCTAATTTTTTAACTTTTTTGTAGAGGCGAGGTCTCACTGTATTACCTAGGCTGGTCTCAAACTCCTGGGCTCAGGCAGTTCTCCCTCCTCAGCTCCCAAATTCGTATCCAGCCTGAATATCTTAGGGTTTTTACCTTACTTTTTTTATTTTTCATTGGATTCTTGTTGCTTTTGACATAGATTGGAAACTTTGAAATTAGTTTTAAGCTTTCTCCACTAAATTAGGTTATCTTAAGAACAAATAGTGTCTTTTCTTTGGTTCCAGTAAAGTTTATTATGTATAGTAAGTGATAAACATTTGTTTACACATCTTTATACTTCCACAGAGCCTCCCATGTGTTAGGCACTCAGTAAATATTTGTAAAGATAAAGCTCAGTCGTGCCCTGTGGTAATTTTTGACACTTTTCTATAATTTAAAATTTTAATTAAGTAGTAATTTTCTCTTTTTAATATATCTTACTAAATCCACTTTCAAAATCTCAAGTATCTAGATTCCTGGGCTTCACTGTAGATAAACTGAATTGTAATCTCTAGGGATAAAGTCTGGAAACTGGCGCTTTCAGAGAACACCATAGTGATTCTCCTCCCTGGAAATTCAAGTAAAATGAGAAAGAACAAAAACAAGTGAAAATGAATATTTAATAGCTTTTCTCTCCTGGGTTTTGGCAATTTATATAATGCCAGAAATATGGTAGATTTGTTTTCTGAAAAGTGCGGCCCTGTACTGACTGGCAGATGCTGTTGCTCTCTGAAGGTGTGGCAGTTGGGCTCGTCATCACCAAACTTCACTCTGGAAGGACATGAGAAAGGCGTGAATTGCATTGATTACTACAGTGGTGGTGACAAACCATACCTCATTTCAGGTGCAGATGACCGTCTTGTAAAAATATGGGATTATCAGGTACAGTTTTTTATAACCTTACTTGCCGTGTTAGACACATTTCTTACTATTTCTTACAGGACAGTTTAAAAACGTGGGTTTTTGAACTCCATTCATAGCTTAATAACTTAAATTTCAGTATTTGCATCTAAGCTGTACTCCCAGAATTCTTTATAAAAAGGAACACAAATAAATACTTATCAAGATTTTAAAAATAAAATGCCAGCATATTTATTTTTCACTTAATAATAATTAGAAATTTCAACATTTTAATGCTAAATTTTACATCCCCTGGTATCTTCATTGACAGATGTCTGTTTGCATTTGAAAAGTGGCAAATCAATAAGTAATGTCATAACATAGTCACAGTACAACTATGTTGCCACAGAGAACTCTTGTAAACCAAGTTATAAACTCTTATACCATGCTTCTTGTCCCCAAGATTTTCTATTTCTATATTTTTGCTTTTCACATCAGTAGTTTTCATAAGCAGTTAATAAAATTAAACATAGAAAATCAGTTTTAGAGCCGGGCTCAGTGGCTCAGCCTGTAATCCCACACCTTTGGGAGGCTGAGGTGAGTGGATTGCCTGAGCCCGCAGGTTCGAGACCCGCCTGGGCAGCAAGACCTCATCTCTACAATAAATCAAAAAATCAGCCGGGTGTGGTAGCGCATGCCTGTAATTCCGGCTACTTGGAAGGCTGAGGCAGAAGGATCGCCGGAGCCCAGCAGGTCGAGGCTGCGGTGGCCGGGAGCGGCCACGGCACTCCAGTCTGGGCAACAGTGAGACTCCAATTCAAAAGAAAATCAGTTTTACCTTGAAACTTTTTCAGATTTATACTTAAATCCAGAATAAAAATACTAAAGGCTAAAATAGCACTGTCTGCCTAGTCCACAGATGGTAGATATGAATTTTAAGGGGAAAATTCTAAGAATTCGGGGGAATAATATTCAGATGAAAACTTAGTTGGTGTTTTTTTTTCTTTAGATATGATAGTTACATTTACTTTTATCTATGTTATGAAATAATTTGAGAAACTATTTATATATACAAGATTATTCTATTTCAAAAATGTCTATATTGGATACTATGTAGATTGCCCTAACTACTATAATTTATAGTGTATCTATACATTGAGAAAATCAAAGGTGGATTGGTTACTTGTTTTTCACTAATAAAAAACTTTTTTTCCGTGTCTTGATTATAGAATAAAACATGTGTGCAGACACTGGAGGGACATGCCCAAAATGTGTCTTGTGCCAGCTTTCATCCTGAGTTGCCGATCATCATCACAGGTTCTGAAGATGGTAAGCTAGAAGTGTATGTTTATTTCTGTATTGGTAATGGCTATTTAAACCTATTGTCTCCACATTGTAATTGGAGGTTTCCAAGGATCTCGATATTTTTATTAGAGTACTAGACTTAAACTGTAAAAGAGTAAAGAGCACTATAATTGCCATCATCATCATCATTCTACTGCGTTTTGATTCTGTCACTTAAATAAGCGAACACCCCAATATCCTAGAGAAAAACTGAAAAAAAGCATGTGCTTCAGAAACAAACAAGCCTGCATTCAAAATCAGGTCCTGCCATTTCGTGAATGTATGATTTGGGCAAATTATGAAATGAAAACACACATATTCACTTCATAGGATTACAGTGAGAAGGTGGGAAGAAATGTGCAGAAATAATCTGACACATAGGAAGCACTCTACCCAGAAAATCCTGTTACTGTTTCACATTTAACTCTACCCAGAAAATGCTGTTACTATTTCACATTTAAAGTCACATTTCTTAGTTTTAGTTTCTTATAAGCTTTCTATTATTATATTTATGTTGCTTTATTAAATCATTTAAAGACTGTAGATCAAAAAACTAGTCATTAAGCTGCCATGAAGTGATTTTTATTTGAATAGAAAGACTCATGTGGCTCATTCACCTGACACAGTTTATTAAGGGATGTTCGTATCTAAAGGGAATATTCACCTTGTTCTTTTTAGGAACAGTGCGCATATGGCATTCAAGCACCTATCGGCTTGAGAGTACACTGAATTATGGAATGGAGAGGGTATGGTGTGTGGCCAGTCTAAGAGGGTCCAACAATGTCGCTTTGGGCTATGATGAAGGGAGCATTATTGTTAAGGTAATTACTAACTCTCTAAGTGGATGGATATAGGTAAAGCCATTTTCCTTGTATTTTAGTACTTTCATCTTTAAGTCACCAGTTTTGTTAAATTGGCACTTTTTTCATTAAGTACTAGAGATTACTCAATGGAGATACAAGGTTGAAGAAAGAAAAGAGAGCTGTCTGCTAAGTGAAAAAAAAGAGCATGTATTTTGTTGTTGTTTTGGTTTTTTTTCATTGCTAAGAACCATTTGTCATTCTTTCCAGCTTGGTCGAGAAGAACCTGCCATGTCTATGGATGCCAATGGAAAGATAATTTGGGCCAAGCATTCAGAAGTCCAGCAGGCCAACCTAAAGGCAATGGGAGATGCTGAGATTAAAGATGGAGAAAGATTGCCACTGGCAGTAAAGGATATGGGCAGTTGTGAAATATACCCTCAGACTATTCAGCACAATCCTAATGGGCGGTAAGCTATCACCAAAATCTCTGTCTGAGTTTCTGTGTATGTCAGGGTAGGATTTGCATTCCCACAGCATATTCACTCCTGGCCTATAGTCAGTGTCTCTCATCATTCTTCACTGAGCTTTTGCCCTGCCTGCACAGTCCTCAGTGCAGCTGCAGGTAAGCCATGCCAGTTGGTCAAGTTGGCATGCAAAGTGCAGCGTGTTTGCCCTCCTGGCCTTGCTCTATATCATACATATTTGAACAGTTAAATAGTAGCATGCTTACTCTTACTTCATATGTGTTGGGTTGGTGTTTCTGTGTGCTCCTTGGAGGGTCAGGAACATGTCTTATTCTGAGACTTAGTAGGGGTACTCTAAATACTTGCTGATTCATTGCTGTTAATAAAAGCTTACTCTGAGGTATGTGTCTTTTGAAAAAGTTTTGGCATTGGTAATAATTCTGCTTCTTATTTGTAATTTGAGCTGTGAGTTCTATTTCTCCCTTAGTTAAGATTTGTAAAGCACCAAACATGAGAGAGATTTCTAGCACAATGAGTTTAAATGTGTGGAGCTTTAAAAATTATTTTTCAGTTCATCTGGGCACCTTAGAATGCTGTCCTGAGTATTAAAAGAGGCAAAATATATAAAGCAAGTATGCTGCGTAGTTCAGTAAATGGTATCCAGAATTATTTGTCATATAATTATCTTTTGAAGGTTAAGAATGTATTATATATAGTTCTCAATATCATAAAACATTTGCTGTAAGTTTTGCATTTACCTTTGTCAATCCTTTGATAGCAGCCATTACAATATTATCAACAATAACTTTAAAGTGAGTTGTCTTATGTCTATTCAGAAAATTGTATTTGACTATACAGCATTTCATTTTTAATCATTATTTAAATGTTAGAATAGCTTGTTTATTTTGATAAATTTAAGTCATTAAAAACTGGAGTAATTATTTTTATGCATTTGAATGATCAACTTTAAAGAGAAGATAGTCTGGAAATAACATAGTACCTTCCTGTGGTATAAATGTCATGAGCCCTCCCTGTGACATAGTGTCCCAAAGTGTAAGGCATCTTGGTGCTCAACAAACACTCGTTGAATAACTGAAATCCTCCTATGCATCACCAGCCATTCTCAACATCCTGTCTCCAGTCATCTTACTTATAAGAGAAGGCCATTGCCATGACAGCTCTGGCAGTAATGCCATATTTATAATTTGCTTTTGGATGTGTTAGACTATTTTTGTATAGCTCTGTATTCAAAGAAATGTATAACTTTAGAAGATATTAAATTATAGTAATTAACTGAAATAACATTTTTTATTAGAATTATTTTACCATAAAGATGAATTATTACCGAACTTCTATGTGTCTTTGCTCCTCTGTCTGCCCTCTCTGGCTTCTGTGATTTCTAGGTTTGTTGTGGTGTGTGGTGATGGGGAGTATATCATCTACACAGCAATGGCATTGAGAAACAAGAGCTTTGGGTCTGCCCAGGAGTTCGCATGGGCCCATGATTCTTCAGAGTAAGTAAGATAACCAGGTGGCTCTGATTGCAGATGGGGGTTGTGGTGTGCTGCTCTATGGAAGAGATTCTCGAGGCTTAATGTGGGCTGTGTTTCTCCATGTTAAAAAAACAGTTCTCACCAGAGCTACCCATTGAATGATTAGAGTCAGAGGCAGCTATATAGTGTGAGCTGTCTTTGCCCTTTCTGTGTTCATTATTGCGCTGGCTCACTCAAGTTGATATGCTAATCCCACTTAGCTGGGGATCCAGCACCCATTTCCTTGATGGAGCCCATGGCAGGATCTGAACTTTATTGAATCTTTTTTTTAGCACTCATTTTCTGAGATGTTACCCACCTCCCATTCTTAACAAAACAAGTTGCCGTCTCAATCCAGAATCTTCATACAATGTTCTCATTAAGAGCAGGAGAAAGATTTAACTCTGAATCGTCTTACTAGATAGTCATTGACTCGTGTTCCTTTTTGATTTCTGTTTAGTGCGTGTATAAACATTAGGACTCTGGTGTTTTCAGACCACACAACTGAATTACATCCTCACAATTTTGTTTTTCCTACGTTTTGTGTTGCCTCCTGCCCCCAACACTGGGGTTACTTGACCATTAGCACTGCATACTAAATGCATTTTATAAACATTTTATAACAATAAGATTTCCTGAGAGGTAGGGAATTGTTCTGATCTTTTCATAAATGTTTTAAGTACACTCATACGTGCACAGTTCTATATACTCAAAGCTACTATGTTATAATCTTAAGCAAAATTATAAATTTTGTGTTTGTGAATTGCCTTACTTCTCCCAACATATCTTTCTGTTTTGATAGTTCCTTATTTTTAGCTTTATCCAGCCAAGACCTTGCTCAGCATCTTTTTTGTCCTGAGCAAAGCACTCATCACATCACTTCCTCCCGCAATCTCAAATATCTAGTGATACCCACTGATCCTTTTTCAAGGCAGAGGCCTGAATATAAGCAGTTTTCTAAGTTGTTGTGAGCATGGCTGACTAGTGAGCCACTTGTCACAGTTTTTCTTCATTTTCTAAAATCACCTTTATTGAGGTATAATTTATATAAGACAGACTGCGCTGTTTTAAATGTACAGTAGCCTCCCATCCTCAGTTTCAGTTACCCACAGTTAACTGTGATCTGAAAATATTAAATGGAAAATTCAGAAAATACACAATTCATGAGTTTTGAATTACACAGCGTTCTGAATAGCATGATGAAATCTTGGGCCATCTGCCTGGAATGTGAATCACCCCTTTGTATAGTATATCCACACTGTGTTTGCTATCCACTTTTTACTGTATAGGAAGAAATATAGTGTATGTAGGGCTCAGTACTATCTGAAGTTTCAGATATCCACTGGGGATGACTGGAATAAGATACAGTTTAAGGAGGGGGACTACCATACATTTCAGTGGATTTGGAGAAATGTATATAATCTGTAACCACCAATACAAATTACAGGACATTTCTTCTCATCCTCCCCAAATCCCCTTGTTTCCATTAACAGTCAGTCCACACTCCCACGTACCCCTCAGTTCCAGGCAAACACTGACTTGCTGTTTGTCACCACATAGATTGGTTTGTCTTCTTTAGAATTTCATATGAATGGAATCATATAGTATACACTCTTGCTTGTGGCTTCTTATGCTTAGCATAATGTTTTTGAGAT
The DNA here is from genome assembly GCF_000164805.1 of Carlito syrichta. Classification (NCBI taxonomy): domain Eukaryota; kingdom Metazoa; phylum Chordata; class Mammalia; order Primates; family Tarsiidae; genus Carlito; species Carlito syrichta. The sequence continues at coordinate 263,488 of NW_007249970.1, read as the reverse complement.
TCATCCATATTGTTGCTTGGATCAATAATTGGTTCCTTTATTTGCAGAGTAGTATTCCATGGTATGAATATACCATAATGTGTTTAATCATTCACCTATTGTGGCATTTAGGCCATTTCCAGTTTCTAAAATGGTTTGTAAGCCCTAGTAAACTGTGTGATACACATAAGAAACTCATTTGTTATTTGTCCAACTGTAAGGAGTTCACAGATCTTAGGGAAACAATGCATCAGCAAGTCTTCAAATATTCTTGTTATATTTTTGCATAATTAATCAAACATATTTGAAGATATTTCCAATGTTTGGTGGAATTATGGTTTAGAATATAATATGTTTGCCTTCCCTGTTTTCTCCCAGATATGCAATAAGAGAGAGCAACAGCGTTGTAAAGATATTTAAGAACTTTAAGGAAAAAAAGTCATTTAAGCCAGATTTTGGAGCTGAAAGTAAGTATTTTTATATGATACATTTTTAGAGCATCGTATTGGCTCAAAAACACCTAAGAAAAAAATCTTCAAATTTTTTTTTAGGTATCTATGGAGGTTTCTTATTGGGAGTCAGATCTGTAAATGGCTTAGCCTTCTATGACTGGGACAATACAGAACTCATACGAAGAATTGAAATTCAGCCCAAACATGTGAGTTTTCCCTCCATTGTTTTGAAGCATTAATATTTGTGATGAGTTCTGGGTCCCTAAAGCAAGAAGTGTCCTTTGTACCCTGCTGTCCCTGCTCCATTGTGTTGAACACAGTGCTGTTTGTCTCCAGATTGCTCAGAAAATCAGAATCATGGTCTTTTAATGAGGCAGCAGGTGTTGGATATTTCAAAAGTATAAAAAGTTATGCAGATTCCAAGTGCTGTTTATATTTTAAGTCGTTTTTGACAGTAAACAAGCATGCTTTGAAAACGAAGTCAGGGAATTCTTGACACAGTTCAGAAAGCCTTTTCATGTTTTTCCTGATGATAGTTGATTAAACTTCAGTTGACCATCTTCAGTGACAAAGTGTTCTTCTACCTTTAGAACTGCCTGCTGCTTTGACTGTCAAGAAATGATCTTTAGAAATAAACCAGCTTCCTTGAGGTCTGGTTCCTCAAGGAAGCATGCATCCTCAGTGAGGGCAAAAATTGGTGGAATGAGGGGGATACTTACTCTTTTGTATGTATAAAGTGCATAGCTGTACATATGTATATATGTATTATATACATATGTATAAGCACATATACTATGTATCTGTGGTATTACAGTTTCACTGGGGGAGATATACAGGGGAAAATGTCTAGAAAGACTCCACAGGAGAGTAAGTGAAAATGAAAATAAAGGGTGAGGAGCACTGTGCTAGAGCAGTAGGGAGTAGCTGCTGACCCTCTAAATTATAGCACATAAGCGTTCATTGACAACTCTTCTTCCTGTCTCCCTTCAGTCTTTTCATTGCTAGGCTAAATAGAATAGCCCTGCCCAGGTTACCCTCACAAATACATGTATAAATACATTACATAAATTGTTAAGTACATATTTATTAATATACATATTTATCTTAATACAAGAAGATAAATTTTATAAGAAACAAAGTATATGCAGTTTTTCATATCCACTCAGAAATCCAAATCATTGTGATTTTGTTGTGTTGTAGATTTTCTGGTCTGACTCTGGAGAGCTAGTCTGTATTGCCACTGAGGAGTCATTTTTTATCCTTAAGTATCTGTCGGAAAAAGTCTTGGCTGCACAGGAAACACATGAGGGAGTTACTGAAGATGGCATTGAAGATGCCTTTGAGGTAATTGCATCAGCACAGTTTTAGCTTTGTTTTTAAGTGATTTATATTCTTATAATAGGCTTCACTGGTTTTAGCACTTTATTATAAATTAAATTTGGGGAGACCAAGCATTTAAGGATTTCTGGTGAAATGTGAAAATTAAAATCTTGACCCAAAGATGAGAATCTGAAAGTAAATATATTTTTTAAAAATCTGTGCTTTGATTTTAAAAAATCTTTAGAGTTACTTTGATACCCTTTTTTTTTGAGTCAGAGTCTCACTCTATCGTTCGGGCTGGAGTGCAACAAGCTCATGGCCACACCAGCATCGACTCGCTGGGCTCAGGCGATCCTTCTGCCTCAGCCTTCCAAGTAGCCGGAACTACAGGTGCGCGCTACCACACCCGGCTAATTTTTTGATATATTGTAGAGATGAGGTCTCACCAAGTTGCCCAAGCTGGTCTTGAACCCCCTGGGCTCTGGTAATCCTGTTGCCTCAGCCTCCCAAAGTGCTGGAATTAAAGGTTTGAGTCGCCGCACCCAGCCTCGATATCTTTTGATAAGGGAATTTTTAGTTGTTTTGGTCCTAGGACTATTCAGCCAAAGTGATTTAAATGAGCTCCCAAATGGTGAATCATCCATTGTGGAGGTGTCTTAGAAGATATTATGAGCTACTTATTATTCTAGTGTGTATTAGGGCTTTAGATCAATACCCTTTTAGATTACAATTTTGACCCAACAATGAGAATTCACATTACAAATACTAATCTGGGAATCTGTTCTTAAATGAAGAAAGATAGAAGTTTCAAGGAAAGATTTTCTTTCTTGAAATAGGATATTACTTTGCATTTCTTATTCTACCTTATGCCCTTCAATTATATTCAGCTTTTTGTTACAGCTTTTTAATGTTGGAAAGGGAATAATTATCTTTATTTTTTTTGAAGGTTCTTGGTGAGATTCAGGAAATTGTGAAAACAGGTCTGTGGGTAGGCGACTGCTTCATTTACACAAGTTCTGTGAACAGATTGAATTATTACGTTGGAGGAGAAATAGTCACCATTGCCCACTTGGATAGGTAACTGAGTATCATTTTGCTTTTGTCTTAAGTTTTAAAGTGTTCTTTTTAAACAAAACCTGTTGCTGGCTTGTAGCAATGATAGGTTGATTTTTTTAGTGTTACCATTTTAGCAGGTTGCCTATTGTTAACTAAAATCACGTAAATCAAATGGAAAGATTTTGAGCAAGAGGTTGACTAGGGTGTGTGTAAGTACAGAGTTGAGCTTACTTCTAATTTGGTTTCTCTGTTATAGGACTATGTATCTCCTGGGCTATATTCCTAAAGACAACAGACTTTATTTGGGGGATAAAGAATTGAACATTGTTAGCTATTCCCTGTTGGTTTCAGTCTTGGAATACCAGACAGCTGTCATGCGGAGGGACTTCAGCATGGCTGACAAGGTCCTTCCTACCATTCCAAAAGAACAGAGGACCAGAGTTGCACACTTTTTGGAAAAGCAGGTAAGAGGTGGTTTTTTTGTTGTTGTTATTTGTTTTTTGAAGCAGGATTTATTGAGAAGACAATAAAGCTCTTACAGTGGGAAGGGACCCAAAGGGGTTGCCCTTGTTTGTTTTTTAAAACTAGCAATTTGAAAGGATGTTAGTATGGATTTGAAGAACATCACCATTGATTTTCTGTGGCAATGGAATTTCTCCTGTAAATTTAAGGCACTTGGCCAGGTGTGGTGGCTCAGCCTGTAATTCCAACACTTTAGGAGTCCGAGGCGGGAGGATTACCTGAGCCCCGGGGTTCAAGACCAGCCTGGGCAACTTGGTGAGGCCTCATCTCTATAATAAATCACAAAACTAGCTGGGTGTGGTGGCGTGTGCCTGTAGTTTCAGTTACTTGGAAGGCTGAGGCAGAAGGATTACCTAAGCCCAGCAGGTTGAGGCTGCGATAGCCGTGAGCATGCCACTGCACTCTAGTCTGGGTGACAAGAGTGAGACTGCAACTCAAAAAAAAAAAAAAAATTTAAGGTACTTGTTACAGCAGAGGATATGCTTTTCTATACTCTTACTTCTCCTTTCTCAGTGCCCTTAGTACTTTAAGTGTTGGAGATAACTTATCAGTGTGTCCCTTTTGTATATCTCTTTTCTAGTCTCCTAATACTTTCTTTTCTACACTGCATTTTTCTCCCTATCCCATCTGCCGTTTTTTTTTAAATTGTGTTAAAATACACGTAACGTACAATTTACCATTAGAGACATGCCTTTTTCTCAATGTAGTGGTTTTTTTAAGCATCGTTAAATATGCACAAAGCATAAAGTAATTTCTTCTGCAAAACTTAAGAAAAAAAGCAGCCTTCCCTCCCCCCCCCACACTCCCTAGAGATAATTACTTCTAATTCTTTTATGCAACGCTTGGTATTTTTATTTCCATATATCTGAGTAACATGCAGTATAGCAATTTCTTCATTTCTTTAAGCATTTCTTGTGACTTCCCATGCCATGAAAATTAAGGATTTAGCTTTTTTCTACCCCCTACATCGACCACATAAATCCCCTTTCCTATCCTTTATCCTCTCAGTTTGATTTTATCATCATTCCAATTAGATCAGTACTCGATATTTATTGTGGTGATGTAATCACTATTCACAACTGAGCCCTGTGGTGCTTTAGTTTTCCTTTCCTGCGGTTATGTGTTTACCTGAGGTTTATAATTGTCTTGTTTTCCCTTTGCTTAATTTTCTTTATACGTATAGTTAATTCTTTCTTGACTGTTCTCCAGATTTCCTTCAGTTCTCCTTTCAGTTTGTTTAGTCTACTTCAGACTGAACTGGTTTTTCTGCTCTTATGGATTTCCCCTCAGCACCATGGTGGGGCTTCCCTTTGCCTCTCTCGTTGGATCCTCTGTTTCCTATATCGCCTGTCTCCTTTTTTGGTTTAGTTCTCAATTTCATAGAGTATGCCCTTCAGTAGTCCTGAACAAAGGGTTATTAATGGGAGGTAAATTCTTTTGTGACTTAGAATTTCTGAAAGTGCCACTGTTCTATCCTAAAACATATTTGACCATTTAAATGGGTATAGAATTTTACATTGGAGATAATTTTCTCTCAGAATTTTGAAGGCATTTTCCATTGCCTTCTAGTTATAAAAGCAATAATGAAGTTTTAATGAAGTTTAAAACCTTTTTTTTTCTTGATTCTTAGCACATGACCTGTTTTTTTCTCTGTGGAAGGTTTTTGGGTATTGTCCCTGTTGTTCTGAAATGTTATAATGATGGTGGGCCTTGGTGGAGTCAAATATATAAAACTTTCCAGTTTTCTATCACCTGTAGGTCATTTAGCAAAACATATATTCTGGTCCAGACACTGATCAGATGTCAGTGATCAGGTGCTATTGTTGGTCTCATGTCCACTTTATCAGCAAGTATCCCAAAAGACAGGACAGCTAAGATTTTCTTCCCATGCTCCATTAAGCAATTAAGAACAAGCTTTTAAACCAACTGCTGTAATTACCAAATTAGCTTCTCCCCAAAGACAAACGGTACTGATGCAGTCTGCCCTGTGGGCACATTTTTCAACTCTAAGGATGTGGTATGTTAGACAAAAAACTCAGGGCTAGTTTATGTCTTCAGCAAACTGAAGGAGAACGTTCAGTTATGGGATAGTTAGGATTGAGAAGCTGGACAGCTTTCAGAGTTCTTTCTGGCTAGATCTTCAGGATGACATAATCATCATGTTTGAAATGTTTTGACTTCCCAGCTTATACAAGCTATTGCTCTTCTGCTTCCACCATTCATCCATAAATACAATGTAAATAAGGCATTCTAAATAATCTGAGTTACTCCTTTTCCTTACTAGCATTGATGTAGATAATATAAAAGGAGAGAAGATCTTTGGAACTAGTCAGATACAGACAAAGCATATGAAATGAGCTGGACTAAATATACACACTTGTTTGTCCCCAGTTCCCCACTAAAATCACACTAAATGGATTTTTTTTTTTAAGATATAAACTCCCAACTACACACAGAAAAGGAAACAGTGACAAAATTTGGGAAGCTGGGAAGCTGGTGGAGGAGTATAAACATTCTGTTAAAACAGTAGAGAAAATGAATCCTAAATCAGAAGGGAGGACATCATAGAAACAACCTGATTTATAACTCAAAACATGTCATAAAGGGTAGTGCTAAAAACAAAAAAACTGCCATAAAAGCAGTTATGTATCCCAGATCCACTCCTCTCTCTCCCACTTTTTAAAAAAAATATTTTAAAGATGTGGGGTACAATTCAGAATTAGGTAAACAAGTGGATGTCCTATAGGTCGTAGTTTGGTCTTCCCTATGGTCCCCACTTTGCCTGCTTTGAGACCAGGTACCCTTATTGATGTTGTGTTCCCACCCCCACCCCAGAAGTATCTCCCTCCTGCCAATCCCTTTCTTAAATGTTCAGGGTTTGCTTATGAGTGAGAGCATATGGTACTCTGTTCTTTGTTTCTGTGACAAAAACTAGACTCTAAATCCATCCAAGTTGCTGCAAAGTCCATATGTTTGTCCTTCTTTATGGCTGCGTAGTATTCCATCGTGTATATGTACCACATTTTTTTAATCCAGTCCAGTTTTGATGGGCAGCACCATTGGGTTCATGTTTTTGCTATTGTGAATAGTGCTGCAGTAGATGTGCGTGTGCAGTTATCCTTTTTATAGAATGATTTTAATTCATCCAAGTATTCCCAGTAGGGGGATTAATAAAACAAACAACAACAGATGCTAGCGAGGATGCAGATAAAAGAGAATGCTTCTACACTGCTGGTGGGAATGCAAACTAGTTCAGCCTCTATGGAAAACAGTGTGGCGGTTTCTAAAAGGACTAGAAATTGATCGCTCCCACTTCTTGACACACAAAGAAGACGGGTTTATTCTTTGGAGAGGGTAACTAGAGGGGATCTTCAGTCTAGATGCTGAGCATACCTGGAGGAAGGAGTATTGAGTATCAAAAGGAAAACAGGAGATTATGAAAATTGATATATAGACTCAATGAAATAATAAATATTGACACTCCAAACCATCTTCTACTCAGCCTCCAGAACGATGGTGATTGGGGGGCCTCTTTATAAAATCTAACCAGCCCAAGAGGAAAGACTTGAAAATACTAAAATTTCAACTCCATAAGGACTATACATATATCAGCTACAACAGTACCTAGTACATTAAGTGTTCATTAAATTTGGTAGAGAAAGAAAAGTAATTAACTTCATTAGTTGAAGATACTGACATTGAGGCTCCCTAATCATATGGCCCAACCACATCACATCTTGTGAAGTTCAAACCAGTATGCCCCACCCACAATTCCAGACCTTTGATCTGCTTCTTGGACCTCCACTCTTAAATGAGGGCCCAGGAATCATCAGATACTTGAGGAAAATTGCTAACAGAAAAGACAGAGGTCAAAACAAATCAATGAAAGCAACTTGGAGAAAGCATACTATGTGACAGGAAAAGACTTCAAAGTCAAAAAAGTAAAAAATATCATTCATATGCTCAAAGAGATAAGAGAAACTTTCATTTATAGACAATAATAAGATTTAAAAATCAAAGAATAATAAAATAAGAAAACAAGTACAGAAGGTACAACATTTGATAAACAGTTCAAGAAAGAGTATAGAGAAAAAGAAAAGGGAGGAAGTATAAAATCACCACAGAATGATTCATGAAAAATCAGAAATGAAGGACATGAGTTTCCCATCAAGAAAGCTCATCCAACAGCCAGCAGAATGAATGAAAATTCATGATCTCTAAGGCCTAGTTGTGTAGATTACCACCAGCTAAGTTTACATCGCTGTGCCTTTGAAATGATTCTTGTTCGGTCAGCTTTGCAAATCTCTTTCTTTTTGACATTTCTGCTCATATTTACATTTCTGATTTTACTAGTTACTTGAATTTATCTACCATTGGAAGTTCATCTGTCTTCCATTATCCTAAAAAACAGCATTATATGACTATTTTATCTGCCATGTTTGTTTTTGCCAGTTAATTTAATGACTTCTTAATTTTTCTGTCTTCTCATTAAAGAGTACTATGTTATCTGTTACTTTTGTTTTAGTCAGGTTTCTATGTCAGCAAGGTGTTTTTAGTTTGAGAGAGAAACAGATGATTTCCTCTGTGGATGTGTGTGCACTGTATATACATATTACATATACACATTTTTGTATGCACAAATCACACACATGTTTTTTAAATCTGTTTAGGGCTTCAAGCAGCAAGCTCTTACAGTATCCACAGATCCCGAGCATCGTTTTGAGCTTGCCCTTCAGCTTGGAGAGTTAAAAATTGCATACCAGTTAGCAGTGGAAGCAGAGGTATGTCCTAATTCATGATTTTTCATAAATGATAGAAAAGTCAGTAGATACTTCTGTGTTTCGAATAATGTTTTCTTATGTTTTTCAAATGCAAATTAGTGACTCATTTTGGGAGATTTTTGTCTCTCTTTGGTCCTTTTAAAGCATGCATTATGTTTATCTTTGCATAAATTAAATGAGTTATATTGGAGATATTCTTAGCACTCTAAGAAAAATTGTTTTCAGTTCTCGCCTGCAATCTATTCTGCAGGAAAGGGAACGATGTAAGACGGTAGGTATACCAGTCAAATAGCAGTCATTTTCTAACATTTTGAAAGACAGCTTAATGATATTTGTATGGCTCTTTGTATATTGAGGCTTCCCAATTGAGGTTTGGGTCTAGCATTTACTGATAAGTTAATTTCAGAGGTGTAAAATAAACTTTAGCTGTGTTAAGATCATCCAAATGTGCATTTTATTTTATTTCTGAGAAGCTTCAAGTGACAGATATTGTTAAATATTTAAGAACATAAAAACAATTTTGTACTTTTTCAAAAAAGTAGTATTAAACCACTTGTTAAAGTAATTGCAATCTAATTATCTTAAAACTCCAGTTAGATAGATGATTTTACTTTGCATTTCACTGTGTAATTACAAAATAATAACATAATGGGTCAATTATAATTATTCATGAATCATTAAAATTGATTTGTATGCTTGAATTCATCTTGTATATATGAATAATTTCCATTCCTTCATTGTTCATTTTGTAATGCTATTCTTATTTTGATTGATAGAGCCAACTTAACAAGCACGGTTCTATATATATATATATACACACACACATACACATCTTCCATTGTCAGCATAGTAATATTCAAGTTAACAGAATAATGTTGCTGTAAATTTCAGTGCTTATTTCCAAAGATATTTTAACTTGGAAACTCTTTCTTTTTTATAGTCAGAACAGAAGTGGAAACAACTTGCTGAGCTTGCCATCAGTAAATGTCAGTTTGGCCTAGCCCAGGAGTGCCTGCACCATGCACAAGATTATGGGGGTCTGCTGCTTTTGGCCACTGCCTCTGGAAATGCTAGTATGGTGAACAAGCTAGCAGAGGGTGCAGAGAGAGATGGCAAAAATAATGTGGCATTCATGAGCTACTTTTTACAGGGCAAGTAAGTATTAATATAAGGTCTGCAAGACCTTGGTGAACATGTTAAAAAAGCAGTTATTTTATACTGACTTTGAGAATGGTTTTTGGAGAAGGATGTGAGGAATGAACCCTGGAAAGAGAACTGATGGGTGGCCAACTGGTATTGAATAGTGGGGGTATTGAACTTGGAGAAGGACAGTGCTGCCTTGGTGGCACTCACCTTCAGCAAGGGATGCTGTTCGCAATTTGGCCTAAATGTTTGAGCTAAGTGAACTGTTCCAGGAGGCTCAAATGGGAGAAACGTCGGATGCCTTTCACAACAGTCCTGCTAGTTAATGGCTGTGGCATTTTATTTTATGACTGCAGGAGGCTATTGAGTTGTTCAGTTGGTGCCTGAATGGCAAGTGATTTTACCCAAGTTGGATAACTTGATCTATTTATGGCAAGAATAAAGAATGAGGATGCCAACTACTTTTAGATGGGAGCTGAGGATGTCAGTTACTTTTAGATTGGAGCCCACTGTAAAGCATTAAAATGTCACATATTTCAAAGTCTAACAGAGTTAAGTGGAAACCAAATCATTTGGACACTAGTTGGCCATAATATGAAATAAAACACAAAATTATTCATTAACCTTGACCTACATACTTATTTTTAAAATCCCACACTTCATCATAAAACTTTGTGTACCCTAATATGTGTGTTGAGTGTACTAAATCTATATACCTGTAAGGCCCACTATTCCTTATTCGTAACTCAAAAATCCAGAAATATTCTGAAGACCGTTTTTTATAAATTTTTTTATGGCAAAACCTGACTTTAACTCTGTCGTACTCTTTTCAGTTTGTTTTTATGCCACTTGGTATGTTTTAATCACATTTAACATTCATGTGTTATTGCAGAAATATTAATGTTTGTAGCCTTTGTTTAATGCTGAGGATGTTACTTAACATATATGTACTGTATCACCTTTCAAAAATCCCAAAAAAATCAATTCTGAAACACATTATCCATTTTATAAAACTTGTACAGAAAAAAGTGAAATTAAAAACTGAAGGAGAAAAAAACACTTTGGTATTCTCTCCTGGGTGTCACTAAATTGTCTGTTGGAGACACTGCCCTATATATTCCACTTGTGAAACTGAAATTATGTTTGCATGTATCCTAACACCTTTAAAACTTACTAGCCTAACCTGCCTTATTTCCTCTTGAAAAGCCCCTTTAGGTTCTTCTTAGTTGTTAAAACTAAATTAAGTAGATTCAAAGTAGTCACAACAGCTATCTTATGCCTCATACCCTGGGAGTCTACTGATTATGTAACAACCATTAAAACAAGTAAATGACTCAGTGACAGAATTAAGAATCCACATTTCTTTGAGTTGTTAAGTGCCATTATGTTTATTCTTGGTAACAGTTCCTCTCCTTAACGTTTAGGCTTGATGCTTGCCTGGAGCTCTTGATTAGAACTGGACGGCTGCCAGAAGCTGCCTTCCTGGCCCGAACTTATTTACCCAGTCAGGTTTCAAGGTACAGACTTTTTATTTTAAGAAGAAATGTTTCAAATTAAAACAGCACACTTACTTAGTCTTTCTGGTTCCATGATGTCTATAATAGGGTAGTGAAACTCTGGAGAGAGAATCTCTCAAAGGTCAATCAGAAAGCAGCGGAATCCCTTGCTGATCCAACAGAGTATGAAAACCTTTTCCCCGGATTAAAAGAAGCCTTTGTTGTTGAAGAATGGGTGAAGGAAACACATGCTGATCTGTGGCCAGCCAAACAATACCCACTTGTCACAGTAAGTGGCTGGGGGCCAGGCTTCATTTAGTGTGACTACAGTGAGGAGGAAGTACATTCACACCTTCAGGTTTTAAACAGCACTAAATACATAATTGTTGGATTAAGAGCTAATGGGATTTAGGCCAAGTTCACAGGTGAATTGTGATTTCAGAATGTCTCATTTCATCATTGCTTTATTCTGTGCTAGCCAAATGAAGAGAGGAATGTTATGGAAGAGGCAAAAGGCTTTCAGCCCTCAAGATCTACAGCTCAGCAGGTCAGTAGAATGCTTCATGTGGTAATTTGGCTGAGATTGTTGCCTTTTAAGTACCATCTCCCACTTCCTTATCCTGGCCATCCTCCTTTTTGGGGAAAACTTTAAATTTGTGAGCAAATTCCTTTGTCTTCATACGCATCTCCACTTGGACTTTCAGGAACTTGATGGGAAACCTGCTTCTCCTACTCCAGTTATTGTGGGCTCCCACACAGCCAACAAGGAAGAAAAGGTAAGTCAGACATCATACCCAAACCTCCCTTCAGCCCCTGCCCCCCCCATAAGTATCTGCAGGATATACAGGCTTCTGTGGTTTAAGTGCAGTTTCAGTGTTTCAGAGCAGGAGTTTTGAAATGGGAAGATGCTCTTTTTAACCATTAAGAAGTTTAGTTCTCACTTTGGATCATGAACCACAAACAACTTTTCTTTAACACAGTATATAAAACTTAATCCCGCTTCCTTTTGTTTGCAGAGTTTACTCGAACTAGAAGTAGATTTGGATAATTTGGAATTGGAAGATATTGACACAACTGATATCAATCTGGATGAAGATATTTTGGATGATTGACTGTAATGTTTTCATGTACCCAACTAAACAGATCATTATTTGTATAGTTATTGATCGCCACCCAGACCACAGTGCTTTGGACTATGAGAAACTCCTTAGATTTTTATATGTAAAAGCTGTGGACCACCAGGAGTAAATGTCCTCCTCATCTTAAGAGGAGTTTATGTGGAACATTGAAATCAATCACTGTTTTCCTTGTTAACTAAAAAAGACATGGGCTCTGATTTTTTTTTTTCATACTGTCATTAGACTGTATCTCATAAAACCTTTTGAATTAATGAAGATACTTCCGTTTCCTTTCTGAATACTGAAAACAGGCTTCTAGTTTTAGAATGGTGAGTCAAAACTTCATCTTACCTAAGGATCAGCCCCATACTCCCTTTTCTTTGCATATCTAAATCTGCCTATTCAAATACTGTCAATTACATTTTTCTTAGAACTGAATATCCATGCTATAATTCTCTAAACTCTTTTTCTTGGCCTTTCATCCCATTCACTCTGTAGCTTGGATGGCATGAGTTCTTACACCTTGTCCCAATTTTGTCTAGTAACTACTGATTCCTAGAATCAGGATTCAAAACCTTTGTTCCTCATTAAGCTGGGCTCTAAATTACCTGTTGGCCGATTTGGTAACACTGAAAGGTACAGTACTTTTTTTTCTTTACTGCACATTCACCTAACATGACTAGTAAAATTCATAGTAAGGCACTCAAATATATTTTTCAGTTATCCCCTTTTAGCCTAGAAAAGTGAGTAGGATGACAGGTTTTTCTTATAGAGAGAACTATAAATCAGTGCCTTTTAATCCTGGTATTTTTAAACAATGAGCTCAATAGTGACAAAGAGAAAGGTAGTCAGTATTTAGTAAAATAAATATATTTTTAAAATATTTTCAGGAAGCCGCAGAATGACTGATGAAAGCTTCTTGATACGTCTGCAGTGTTAACTCTATATATGCTCCCCTCTGTGCTTCTGTTTTTGCAAAGACCTGTTTAAATTTAAAAAAAAAGTTTTAAAGCCAATAGAACGTATAAAGTTTTCAGTTTTAAGACATTAACATTTTTGTAGTAGCAGAGGCCCAGTTAAAAAAGTCTTCCAAGTTTCACATTTCCCCCTTGATTATACAGTAGTACACATACATGGACAGAAAAACAGTATCCAACACAGTTCAAGCAATATTCATTCTAAACACCAGAAGAATCCTAATATGGCTGCCATCTCTTTTAGCTTGTTTTTAAAAAAAATAGATTCTGACATTGCAATTCCTGCTACATCAAAAATGAAAATCATTAGGTTAGCAATCTGGAGGATAGGAATTTGTTTTGTCCTAAAGCATTTTGCTTTATCTGGCTATCACAGAAAATCAGAATTGGTAATGTGGTTTCTCTCTATGCTCCTAGGGTGTCACCATGGGCCATTTTTATCCTTAGTAGGCAATATAACTGCTTTGTAGTATGCAAACAGTATTACTGGGATAGAAACCAGTTCCACAAAAAGCCACGTCTATCCTGAGCATCAGAAGAGATGGAATTAGATGATCACCTCCTTCCTTTCCTGAAAAGTCATCTCAACTCTCAGCATTTACAGATAAATTGATGTAAGCTCATGGTTTTGAGAGGTGTACAGTTCCAAAATGAAGACAACTAAAACTTGGTAATGTCCAAACACCACCCTCTCCCCTTCTTGACACTCCCATTTCTCCCAGTGTGATGTGACTGCACGGGACAGGAAACTGCTCTTGGGGACATGTGCTATGTACTTAGTCCTCCACTGTCTTGTTGGTGACTTGATCATGCAGATGCAGCTCAGCGCTTCGTGCTCCAAAGAAGGGAGCTGCTCCCCCCACTGTCTGAACTCTGGACTCCCTCCGCCGGCATGCCCCCCACGTGACCTACTTGACTGCACTCCTCCCCACCCTGTTTCTTTTGTCCAGGCTGAAGATACGGAAACTAATCATCATGATGTTTCCAAGATCACTAGTGTCCCAATGCACAAATGTTTAGTTACCATTAAATATGACCCACTTCTGAATTTTTTCCAACTCAGTTACCAGCATAAAATAGCCTATGTGAAAAAAGACTCTTTACCTTAATTAAATTTACTCCATCAGCAGCCTGATCTTTGGCCTCTCGAGCTGACTGGCCGTCTGGATGGAGTCTGTGGTATAGCTGGACCAAGCTGGTGGCATCCTCAATTCTGAGAATGAAAGGGCTTAATGTCACCCAGGGGCTTTCTTCATTTGCCTCAGTCATATAAAACTGTGTGCCAACTTCAAACTAAGTTACATTTCAGAATTTCCTCAGGCTGGGGGGGTGGGGAAGTATAGAAGGGGAATCGTCTGTTTTACAGTTTCAAAAGCATTTTCAGGAAAATTGACTAATTTAGGCCTCACAGCAACTCTGTGAGGCAGGTAGGGCAGGAGTCGCTGCAGGAAGTGCTCAATTTATGAAAGTGAATATATTCCAATTGTAGCTGTGTTGGGAAAAGAACACCATTTCTCACTGAAACAGCACTCCTAATGGTAGATGATTTCCAAGCCAGCCCACTTTATCATCATGTCACAGCTGAATCCAACTCAGTACAAAGATACAGCTTCATTCCACATTCGCAGAGGGTTGGGCAGTCACTGGGATCCCAAAGTCACTTGCCTTTAGTGTTACCTGCAAATTAATTTTTTCATCAAGGCTGAATTAGTAGATAAATTCCTCCACAAGGGGCCCCCTAGGATTTCAAGGAAAGACTCCTGGGCCACCAGACTATTCACAGGAACGCATTAGTTAAAACTTAGCATCACAGTGAAGCAAAATTGAAATTATGCATATCAGACAAAAAGGAAAGTCAGATTCTTTCTGCAGCAGTCTGTCCAACTTTGGTCTTGTCACACAACTACCTATGATGAAGCCAGGATAATAATTCCATTCTTCTGGTTCGTACTTACTTTTTTAAGAGATATATGCAAAACTTTTATCAACATTAAAACTTCTCTAGCCTTCCCCAAACCAATCACCATCTTCTCACAGTTAATAACTCCCTACCATTTGCTACCTCAAAGCTGAGGATTATATAAAACAATGCTTCCAAAACGTTCGTGCTTCTGAAGCTCTGCTCTATACACTTATTTAGTGAGCTACTGGATTCTAGTTGGGGGTGGGGAGTGAAAGCACTAATTCAGTGCTTTCTCTGGCTTTCATTCTTTGACCTTCCCTGCTTTCCCATTACCTGAGTTGGAGGATAAAGGAGGGTGACAGTGCGAGTAGGTACAGATTTCCTCAAGCCCCGATGGCCTTAGAGAAATGTTCCGGTCTTATCCTAAGGGCCCATCTACCCTAAAGGCCATCCCTTGGAAGAACCGAGAAACCAGAGCTGCCTGTATAACAAAACTTTTTGGAGCCAGGGGGTAGGGGAGGAAGAATAAAAAACGTTCATTACAAATTGATTGTGCTTGTTATCTAACAAAATTCAATAAATATAGCAACAAAATATCTCCCCAATAAAAAATTAATCCATTTGATGCCTAGGCATGTAGTCCTATAAAAAGCTTACCTGGCTTTCTACCATTAATAATCATGTTTAGGGCTTCATTAGGTTCATGCTGAAATGTAATGCCTGCATCTCACAGAACAATTTAGATTCAGCTTAACACCAAGCCCATACTTGAAATTAAGAGCAAATAAATTTATATTTTCAAAAAGATTTTAAAAGGATCTCAATACAAAACCAACAGTGGGATTTGAATCTAAATGTGTGTACAGAATCCAAATTCTTGCCTGGGCTCCATTTGATAAGAATGTGCACCCTCTACTGTCCAGCCTGGGGTTTGCAGTAAGCTTACCTTCCTGTTGAGCGTTTCCACAGGAGGGGTTTTACATAGGCACAACAGGAAAGGTTAAGTAAGGACTCAAACCTCCCTCCCAGTATGCATGAGCCACTACACATGTAAAGCTTACATATGATGAGTAACACTATAAAATCATATTAGCATACCTCAATAAAGAACTTTAATTTTCAAACTTAAGGATTTGTGTGTTGCTCTGATTTTTCACAAAAACATTGTGTTAATAATTCAATGTCAGAATGATTACATTTGAGAAATGTTGCAAGTGGAAAACTCATTCACAGGAGACAATGCACATAAAGGCAAGTCACTTGAGCATACCCTTCACCACCAGCCCCAACTTTGGGGTTATGAAGGGAAGTTCTGCCCTCTGATTTTGATTACATGCTGGTGAAATGGGCTGGCCTGGAAATTACCCCCATCAGGAATGCTGTCTCTATGAGAAACGATGCCCTGTTCTCAAGTGTGGGCTGCACTTGGAACCTTCCAGTTCCAATGTCTTGCCTTTGTATGTAGTTTGGATAGATGTAGGATGCTAGAGAGTCAGCAGTACAAAGGTGGCAATAACTACCAGTGGCGCTAACCTTTCTTGTGGTTCAGACTTTTAAAGTCCCACTAGGGCTTTTCACGGAAAGTTGACTTAACTACGGTCATGCTGGTTTCCTTTCCTTGTCATTTTGGCCTTCCTAACCCAACAGATACAAAGGTGTTCAAAAGTAATTTTCTCACCAGATGTAAAGTATACTACTATTTCCAGCTAGAAGCCTGGGAATACACCAACTTGATGCTAAAATACAAGACATTCTTTGTTTCATGCTACTTTGAAAAGTTTTTTGATGCCTTAAAAAAACCTTGCAAAAGCAGGGGATATCAAAAACAAAAGTATTTTTGTAAGTTAAATGATGACTTTTACTGAAAAGCACTAGAAATCGTTCTACCAGAAAATAAGCACCAGAACTTATGTCTACTTCTTTACGTTTCCTATTTAATCCTCCTTTGAGCTTCTGGAAAGTTCACTGATACCAGGAAGCATTGGCAAACCCAGGAGAAGTAAATATGGAGGGTATACAGAACAGATCCAAAGCCACGTATTCTTTCAAATAATCTAGCCCTGTTTATGCAACACAAAAGCAAAGCCTAGGAAAACTCAGTTATGCTAGAAGAACAAACCCATACATAAACTGAGGTAAATGAAAGCTTCAGTCTACCAGTGGACAATACACTGTTATCACTGGAAAAATACCACAGCTTAAATACAGATAAAGTCTTTGGGCAATAAAAATGGTTCTTTTACTTACTAAGATCATACTTACAAATCCCTCTGAATCTGGTCAATCAGCAAACCATCTATCTTCTTCTTATTTATAAAATACCAAGCCATTCCACCAAAGTGTCTTGTTGAACGTAACAGGTCATACTTTCCGTGTTTATCTATATCTTCATAGGTCTGATGATGAACCTATCCACATGAAATGCAACTTTTCAGAACATGAAAATAAACACTACTTGGTATACACTGACTAGCATGAGTGCTGCTCAAAGTAAAACCAGGTCTACTTACAGCTGCCTCTATCATTAACCACTAGGCTAATAGTTTAATAATTTAAACTATTCCTAGTACAACCCACCTTACGTGGGAAGGAGGGTTCTATTAAGAAAGGAAAATTTGGCACTTTCCTTTTTGAGACTTGCCCGTGCCAGGCCTTTCTGGCATGAAACTCTCACTTGTCTTTTATTTCTTCTTTCTGTAATAAACTTTGCTTTTAAAGTTAAAAAAAAAAGCTGGGCTCGGTGGCTCAGCCTGTAATCCCACGCTTTGGGAGGCCGAGGTAAGTGAATTGCCTGAGCCCGCGGGTTCGAGACCTGCCTGGGCAACTTGGTGAGACCTCATCTCTACAATAAATCAAAAAATTAGCCGGGCGTGGGAGCGCACACCTGTAGTTCCAGTTACTTGGAAGGCTGAGGCGGAAGGATCACCGGAGCCCAGCAGGCCGAGGCTGCGGTGGCCGGGAGCAGCCACTGCACTGCAGTCTGGGTGACTGAGTGAGACTCCAAAAAAAAATCTTTTAAAAAAAAAGCAAGAAAGAAAAATTTGCTGGGTGCAGTGGCTCGTGCCTGTAATCCTAGAACTTTGGGATGTCAAGGTAGGAGGATCACTTGAGGCCAGGAGTTCAAGACCAACCTAGGCAATATAGTGAGATTCCATTTCTAACAAAACCAAAAAAAATTTTTTTAATTAGCCAGGCAGGTAGCATACGCCTAGTCCCAGCTACTTGGAAAGCTAAGACAGGAGGATCACTTGAACCCAGGAGTCCCAAGCTATAGTGAGCTATGATCACATCACTGTACTCCAGCCTGGGTGACAGAGTGCGCAAAAAGAAAGAGAGAGGAAGGGAGGGAGGGAGGGAGGGAGGAAGGAAGGAAGGGAGGGAGGGAGGGAGGGAGGGAGGGAGGAAGGAAAGAAATCTGTCTAAATGACTAAGTCTGTGCTTTTTCCACTATAGAAGTATGTGGGGCAGCCTGGAGCATAGCCATATCGATTACTTTTCAGCCAAGCAACATTTAAATAAGCACCTATTGCAACTATATAGACCACCACTGGAAATAATATTCTACCCATTTTTTTGGTCACAAGGGGAGAAAATATATCAGGAATATTTTTTTCACTTCTTTTTCTCCTATCCCATCAACTATTCTGTTCCATCAGCTAGCCCACTCCATCTTACTAACTGATGCTCCTTCATTTCTCCTTCCAGATTAATCTTTCTAAATAAGGACTCTGATAAGGGCATTCCACAGTTCAAAAGGCTTTCAAAGGCCTGATGACTGAAATCCAGATTCCTCAGTCACCTGTGTAAGTATGTAAGGTCACCTATGATGTGGCCCTTTCACCTTTCTGGCTTAATCTTGAACCATTCCCCTAAATATACATTGCATGTACAAGCAAGCCAGATGATTGGCCATTTCTCAAACATACTCTGTTACTTCCTGCCTGTTGCTCATACTGTTGTCTACCTGAAACACCTCACCCAACTCCACCTGCCACAATGTTCCCTGTGCTTCAAAGACCCCTGTGAGGCCTTTCCTCAGAGCACCCAGCATTTTAGGCCTAAGAAAGTAATTACCTATATATTAACTTGGTACCCTTCCCCACAGTCATATCTGGACTGCTGGCTTTGACACAGCACACCCTAACCTAGGTTCATGGCATGACCTATACTACTCATAATACCTTACACAGTGAATACTTTCTTAATGAATACTTACTGAGTTGTAAGACACATTGCACTTGGCAAATTTTAGTAAATAGCTTTGTTCCTATATGGCAAACTGAAAACAGAATAGGCTTTGTCATCAAGTTTGGATCCTAACCCTATCACTTATTAGCTATACAACTTTTAGCAAGCTATTCAACCCTTCAAGCTTAAATTCCCTTATCCTTAATAAAGGATTGTTTCAAGGATAAAATATATATGTCCTCTATAGATTTCCAGATTTCTCCCATATCAAAGCTTATAACCAAACTCGCTGTGCTGGATTAAAAATCTTACTCATAACCATACTTAAGCCTGTATTTTAGAAACTATAGAATATACTCACCTTGATATACTCAGTAGAATCTGGCTCAAACTGGGCAACACAGAGATTGAGAACATCAGCATGTCGGTCCTGACTATACATAGTCTAAAACCACAAAGCAAACATGGAATCAGATAAGAAGAACATAAAGTTCAACACTTGTCCTGAAACCATGACAAGCCTGCCCATCTACATACTAGCCACACTTGTGCTCATCAAGAAGCATAAAGAAAGAACACAGGCTCTGTAATTATCACACGTAGATTCTAATCCTAGGTAAGCCAATTATGAGAGAGAGAAAACTCTAGTCAAGTGACCATCAGAAATAATGCATCTGTGTTTATCAAGGCAAAATGCCAAGCAGCACCAGAGCCAATTGATTCAACAAATAAGTCATCACTACTGACTCTAAAATATAAAACCTAAGATTTAAATAAAATATAAAGCCTAACCTTACCCTAAGATTTTCTTCCTTGAAAATTACTGGCAGCAAAACTCTACGACCTTCTTTTGGGAAATAAATTTGTATCATCCGGTCCCGTTCTTCCCAAGATGCTTTGCGTAGTGTGCCACTTGGTTCTCTGACAACAATAAAACGCTCCTCAAATAGAAAATATAAACAAGGATAAGTTTGTGAAGACACATTTTTACTTCCTATGTCCCACTAAGACCATTACAAAAATAATTTTCAATCAACAATATAAAGTGCAACTAGGAAGCAATAAATGCAATCATGCATATGAGTTCAATAATTTTAAAACATAAAGATTTGGCAAGGTTTGATACTTCCTTCAACTTTCTTCACTAATCACTGCTGTGCATCTGACAATCAGACATCTAAAATGAAAGTATTCAGTAAGTACCAACTATGGTGTTAACATGAGTTCAATACATAATAAAATGGTTCAACTTAAAAAAGCTGAACTGAGATTCAGCTAAACCCACTTTAGAGGAAAGAAGTGCTATAAGACCTTCACAACTTATTTCACTGCCCCGTTCCAAAGTCTGATCTAAACAGATTTTACTACTTTATGATCTGTGTTTAAAGTCCTTGAGATAAAAGGAACAAACCCAAAAATGTGCAGTCAATTCTGCACCTCCATGATTTCTCATATTGGCTTTAGACATAAACATGTCAGAGAGACTGACTGGTCCACCTGCCCTCTGGTCACTTCATTGCTCCAACTGCCAAATCCCAGGTCATGGGATTGCCTCCTCCTCTGAATTCCACCCACTGTTTATACCATTCAGATGGCAATATATCATGTGCAAGGTTTTTGACACCTCTCAGATATTGTTATATAACTGGAAAAGGGCGGGAAATGTGAATCATAATTCTCTGCAACACCAGAATGCATACACGGAGCTTTGCATATTGCTGATAATTCATACACACCTAATGTATAAATTAACCCGATGGTACTGAGGCTCAAATTTTCAGAGGTGTATGAGTCTTTCAATATGTTCTGACAATAAAATAATTAAAACTTTCATCAAACACTGCCAACAGAAAAAAAAATTAGCAGATGCCAAAATAACACAATGTTTCCTCAAAAGGATTTTGATAATTTGAGAAACCTGAACTCCAAGTTCCTTCTTGTCTCCCAAGTTATAAAATGCTCCCACAACCAGTCTTCATGGCATTGCAAATATGTATTAAAACACCACAAAACAAAAATTCTCATTAAAACGGAATCTCTCTGATCCTCGCTCTTTATGTCAGGTGTGTAGATGGCTGGTATGTAGACATGGACACAGTTCAACTCATGTCTTCTAACCATAATCATATATAATAAAAGACTGATTAACACGAGGTGGCCCTTCTCCCAAACTCAGCATTCAGTACTCTAATGCATTTTGTGGGCTGAAGTGTAAATTACTCTCCTTTTATTCTTTACTTGCAAAGGCTCAAATACAAAACTGATATATTTTTCAGTGCCAGAGTGTTCTTTTTAATTGGCAATGAGGGAAAGAGGAGCCAGGGAATAATAACTACAACAGAAGAGATGATGTCTGAAAATTATCTCAGAAACATCTCACATTCTTACTGAAAATTCTAGAAAGTGAAAATCTTTGGGAAGTCTGAGTTTCTTGGTATCACCAAGGAATCTACAAGAGAAAAACATTCTTCTCAAAAGCTTCAGCTAAGGAAATCAGTCTAACTCAGGCAAAAATAATCTCCTTCCCCCACTGTCTTGTAGATTTTTGTCCATTTGTGGTTTGGGGGTGGGTTTCTGTCTGTCTGTATACCCCTTGTTCTATCTCCGCAGATTTGTCTCTTTGCAGTCAATCTAGAATATGCTTTCTATTACCTGTAGGGCAATGGGAACATAATGACGTGGGGTTGGTCTGCCCTGCTCATCCTCCTTATACTGTACCTTCCAGAAGGGTCTCACCTAGTCAGACAAATTCTGGTTCAGAAGCATCAGATACAGCCAGGTCATGCTGTGCCTTGGCCCATCTCCACACAGTGTTTCAAACAAAGACCATTTTTCAATTAAACATATACTCACCCGGTGTGGTATGCTATAAGATATATCAGTAAACACATATTTGGCTGTTTCTGTTCCTTCCAAAATTTTATCTTCAGCTAACACGTCATTTATTGGGACTCGCTCTTCCAGAACCGGTGGCATTTTTAATCGTACTTTAGCTGCCTCAACTGCCTGTCTCATAGCCTATGAAATAAAATATTTATTAAGGAAAGCCACAAGGTTACATACCAAAAGGATCATCTGATAAAAGCAGATACTAGTTAAAAATGCTAAAAGCTGCAACCAAGCTGTAGCCACAAATCAGTGAGTAAAATGTCAAACCTAGACTGCTGAACCCTGGCCTTTGCCTCTGTGGTATAGCTGAGACTACACAGGCTCAATCTTTATCAAAACCTCAAAGGAATGATCTGAGACACAGCTAGGCCACAAAAGCTGCCTGAGATAGAATGAAGGATTACATTTACTGGATGCTTACTATATGCCAGGTATTATTCAAATATTCTGAATGTATTTGGCTTACCTAATGCCCACAGCCTACCTTATAAGACAGGTGCTATTGTTATCATCTCTATTTTATGGAAGAAAAAAATAGAGGCACACATGTTAAGTATATTGCTAGGAAGTTGCAGCACCAATATTTGAAGGTGGATAACCCAACATCAGAGCCCATGTTCTTAACAACTAACTACTACAGTGCCTCATGTTATATTGTTAACAGTGGTTACCTATGACAGGTGAAAGGTGGGCTTTAACTCTTCACATGATCCACTGTCGGATATTTTTTGCGTGTGTTATGACTATACATTACTTATGAATCATAAGGAAGAATATCAATGCTTCTCATGTTCACAGGTCAAAGTGTTTTCCACAAATGACTCAGTACCCATGGCTCCAGGAGAACACTGGTGCCTGGAGTAGGATGCTGTTCAGCAGAAGCTCATAATCTCACTGAAGCTTCAGCCTCAAGGCAGCTCACAGCACACAGCTCACAGCACATATTTCTCCAGGAAGGAAGCTGGAGCAGGCAGGAAAAAGGAGAGGTGCTCAGGCTCTTTGGGAGCAGAGACTCTCTGGACACCCAGACCTGCTCTATATGCCTCTCAATCCTGGCCGTGCTCCCTGCTCCTTGATTCACTCTTCTTCTCTCTCTTCTATGCCTGACACTCCCCTCATGAGTGCCTGTAGAAAAGCAGCTATAAGCATCTAGAGTGGTCTCTGGAAATCATGCATAACTCTTTAAAGAAAGGCATTCTAACAATATTCCTGTATTTACATACCTCTTCCAACTGTGCCTGAGTCATTAGCTTATAGGTTGGTGGCTTCAGGTCTTGTATAGCTGGCTTAAAAGTCTTCTGCAAGTTCAAGCCTGTCATCTTGGTGAGTATGCTTTGGACTTCCTCATCCATAAATGTAGGTTTCTTGATCACGGAGCTACCAGATTCTGCTAAAATGGACTTTAGTAAATAAGAATCCGGCAAAAATGACAAGCCAACAAGACCTCTAAATAGAAAAGTAAGTTAACAATAAAAACCATTAGCACAAAGTCTACCTCAGCACTGCAAAATGCTAACACCTATAAGATTCATTCGTTCCTTCATTTAAGATTTACTGAGCATTCATTATGATGAAGACATAGGCTCAATCTCTGCCAGAAGGACAGGCTACTGGAGGAAGCAACAGGAAAGAAGTAATCAATGGCTGCTATCATTTAGAGTTGTCTCCTGTGTACTAAGTAAAATCGACAATTTCAGAAATACTTTCAACAACCCACAAAACAGGTCCTGATATTCTAATTTTATCAGTGAGAATGGTGAAGCCTACTCAAAGACAATTAGCTATAAAGTGAAAAAGCTCAAATTTAAACCAAGGCTTGTCTGCTTCTGGAGCCTAGACAGCTTCCAGTCAACCATGATGCTCCTCTGTATAAGTGCTACAGACAAGAGAGGCTTGTATGATTGCCGAGGAAGGAACTACACATAACATGGGACTAGGGACAGGCATGATAGGGTCAAAGAAAGCTTCTCAATGGCCTCAGTAGGACAGAGAAAAAAAGGAAGAAAAGTCTAGGCTAAAATGTTGAAGCTAGGAAACAGAGGCTTGGATCACTAGACATGATACTGAAGACATCATGTGGTATCATGGAAGAGCCTTAGACAAGAGGAGCCTCAAATCTCAGCTCTCGCCTCATGCAGCTTGCCTACTGCTTTGCCTAACTCCCATTTTCATTTCCATTATGAAAAAAGAGAGAAAAAGCCCAATTGTTCCTAGTCAACTCTTCCCCTGCCAGGAGGCATCCTGTAAATGTTGGTATCTCTCAGGATTCAGATCTGTCTTTTGCTTCCTTCTCACATTCTCACTGGATGGTCTCTCCTAGGCTCCCATGACTTTAATTACCTTTATATACTGGAAACTCTAAAATCTGAATCTCCAGCCAACATCGTCTTCCACTACCCAGTGGACATCTCACATGTACTTCAATACTGCCAAATCAGAACCCATCAACCTTCTCTTGTCTCAAACCAGCTTTTCCAACTGTTCCCTATCTCAGCATTATCCAGTAGGTCATGCAGGCCAAAAATCTTATGGTCATTCTTAACTTCTCTCTTACCCTCCAGATCTAGCCAATAGCAATAGTAATAACAATCATAATGAAATAACAGTAGTAATGATAACAGCTAATATTTATTAGAAATGTATTATGTGCCAGAAGTAAGTACTTTACATACACAGCACATTTAATCCTCACAACAACACAATTATCCTCATTTTACAAAAAAGAACACTGACACAGAACATACTCATTGTTATCGCTCATATATCTCTTTTTAATCCTCCACTTCCCACTGCCACTACCCTAGTCAAAATCATCCTATCTCTTGCCTTAGCCTCCCTGCCTCCATTTTTGTCCTACTACAGATCATTCTCTGTAGAGCAACAAGAGCAAACTCTTGAAAATATAATCAAGATCATTCCCAAGCTTAAGATTCACCAATAACTTCCAACTTTATTTAGAAAACAATTAAGGTGGTCTCCATACTTCACTGTCTCCCACTAGACAATGTTCTCTAGGAAGACCAGAACCCTGTCTTATACTCATCTCTGGCACCCCGGGTCCCTCAGTATCCAGCACACAGCAGGTGCTCAGCACTATTGTCCTCTCAGATAATCTCACCTATTTTTACTCCTCAATGTTTCTCACTTTATTTCTAATTCCATACTGAACACTTGAATCTCAAAGTCACCTCAGATTCAATATGTCCAAAAACAGGTTTAATTCTTCCTCCTTTCTCATCTCCTGACCTCATATAATCCTGCACTGTCCCCTACCCCCAGAATAAACCCAGTTCCTACAGTTAATCTTCTCCCACTTGGTATAAATGGAACAACCTTCTAATCAACTACTCAAGCCAAAAACTTAACAAATAACCGTGATTTTTCTTAAACCTAAATCAAAAGCCACAACCAAGCGTTAACAATCCTAACTCCAAAATGGGCCCCCCAAATACCTACGTTCAGTCTCATTTCTGGACATTTGCTTATTCTGTCTCCTCCGCTTGAAATTCATCTTGCTTTCTCCTTAGCATGGTTAACCAGGTCTCAGTTTGAGTCAGATTTTCCAGGGACCCTTCCCTGCCCTTCCAATCTAGTTTGAGTGCCTCTCCTATGTGCGACCCCTATGAAAGCCCAGGGCGCCCTACACTGTCAATTCCCCAACGGACCATGAGTTTTCTCAGGGAAGAGTCCGTGTCAGCCTGCCATATCCCCCGAGCTTTATTAGCACAGCGCTCTGCAAGGAGCGGAGCTCAGGCACGGTTGGCTGGGTGAATGAATGAATGAATGAACGAATGTGGGTGGTGACAAACTCTGCAAGTACAGAAGGAAGTCAACTTCCTTCCTCGTGGTTTTCGCCGGCCAGAATCAAGTCCTAGGTCTCCCAGCAGAATGCCCCAGCCAGCGTCTGGAAGGTCACTTACCGGCCTCAGAGCCGAGCTGACGGCGTGGCAACACCACCACGAAGGACCTGGGCAGCGGCTGGAGCAGGGCACCAGGCCGGGACTGCGTTCGGGCCCGGAAATAGACCCGCTTCGTGCCCCGAGAAACTGTCATGAGACCGCACAGGGACACGGGGCTTCTGAGGGCCGCCATGATTACCCGAGGGCACCGGTGCCGGAAGTAACTGGGAGCAACTTCCGGGCCACACCCAGTTCTTGCAGCATTCTGGGAAATGTAGTCTAGCTGGAGGCGAAAAGGGCCCGAAGACTTTTGGACCTTTGTGAATTGTCTCCGAAAGTGCCTATTCACAAGTAGGTGTGTTTATGTCCTTCCCAAAGCACAGAGCTGAAGTTAAAACGTACACCTTTTCTCTTAGAGCCCCTTTCCCCAGGTCTTTTATTCGTTCCCATGGTTCTAAGCCTTTTCTCCCATCCCCGAGTTTCATTCCAACTACCTATTCAACTTCATTCAGGCTTACGCGCCTTAAAGCTAACTCCTGACCCCGAGCCCTGTTTACCACCACCACCCCTGCCACCGCCACCAGTTCATACACCGGATTCTCTGTCTCAGAACTTACTCCTTTCCTTTACAGCCATTTTACGATGTGTGATTATTTTGTTCATCTATCTGCTTATTTTTCTCACCCCATGAAGACAATGATTCTACATATTTTATTGAAATATCACCCAGTCTAATATTTCTATATGCACAGCAAACACGTGTTGAATAAATGATCGATTAAATGCGTCTCTTGTGTTCTTTCCCCACTGTCCAGTATTTGCAAGTCTTATCCTCCTAGACTGTAGGTCGGTACCTGTGCTACAGCACTTATCCAAGGCCTGGCAAAAGGTTAAGTACACACTTGTTTGAATTAGCTGAATAAATAGGCTCCCTTTCTAACCTCACCTCTTTTCCCCACTCCCCATTAAGAGTGCTGTTTATAAACTCATTGTGTATTTTAAGAGGGGAAGTGAACTGGCAAGCCATCCGGAGGAAGCCAAAGGGGCCATAACAATGGTCCAGAGGAAGGGGGTCCCTGCCTAACCATTTTTTTTCTCTCTCTCTCTTTCTCCTTGCAATATCTG
This sequence comes from Carlito syrichta, assembly GCF_000164805.1. Classification (NCBI taxonomy): domain Eukaryota; kingdom Metazoa; phylum Chordata; class Mammalia; order Primates; family Tarsiidae; genus Carlito; species Carlito syrichta. The sequence goes on along the minus strand of NW_007249970.1, from coordinate 236,640 downwards.
CTTCTGTAAATAGCTTGCTTAAGCCCCCACTACCACCCGGGCTATACTGCACGCCCACAAAAATATAAACTGCACGTACGCGGAAATGAAACTTGATATAAGGCAAAGCTCACAAGCAGACGGGGTCCCAGGACTTAGGCATGAGCCCCCTGGGCCCGCCGGCGTAAACAAACGTGTTCTCCTCACATTCCGGAAGTGCTGCTAGTCTCTAGACTGCAGGAGTCAGCTCTGCCGCAACAGAAGGGGGAAAAAAAAATAGAGGAAGAAAGAGCACTAGGCTGACTGCCTATTCAGGCATGACTACTGTCCTGCATTTTGCAAGGCTTCCTCTCACACCTGCATGATAGCAGGTGTCAGGGAGCAGTAGTAGGATGCATGCAGGAGTCTCCTAGCTCATGCTTTTTTCTCTGAAAATCAACCATCTTCCTCCTCATAGCTAAGAAGGCACACCTCAGTGGCTGTTTTTCCTGTAATCATCCCCCGGGACAATGTAAATATCCTCCCTATTGGACAATGGTGGACATTTAACACAGGAAAATGAATCCACTGGCTGCTGTCTTTGTTTCTTGTGGCTGCTCTAACATCACCAGAGATTTAGGGACTTAAAATACAGAAATGTGTTCTCTTGCAATTCTGTATGCCAGAAATCTGAAATCATTATTACTGGACTGTTATCAACAGATTGGTAGAACCCTCCTCCTTTCAGAGGTTCCAGCTCTGGGGCAGACTCTGCCCCTTGTCACTTCCAGCTTCTGGTGACTATAAGCATTCCTTGGCTTGTGGCTGCATCACTCCAGTCTCTGCCTCCATGCTCACTTCAGCTTCTCTTTTGCTCCTGCCAAATCTCATTTGCTTTTCTCTTATAAGGATGTGCGTGATTGCATTTAGGGCCAGCCCTATTTCAAAATCTTTGACTTAATCACATCTACAAACATTCTGTTTTCATATAAGGTAACACATTCATAGGTTCCGTGGATTAAGACAGAAAGGGTAGCTGGGCTCGGTGGCTCAGCCTGTAATCCTGAGCCTTTGGGAGGCTGAGGCGAGTGGATTGCCTGAGCCCGCGGGTTCGAGACCTGCCTGGACAGCAAGACCTCATTTCTACAATAAAATCAAAAAATTAGCCGGGCGTGGTAGCGCGCGCCTGTAATTCCTGCTACTCGGAAGGCTGAGGCAGAAGGATCGCCGGAGCCCAGTAGGTCGAGGTTGCAGTGGCCGGAAGCGGCCACTGCACTCCAGTCTGGGCGACAGAGTGAGACTCCAACTCAAAAAAAAAAAAAAAAGACAGAAAGGGTAAACTGAGGCAAGGTGGACCGATGCCACAGAAATGAGGCAAATAATTGCAAAAGAGAAACAAGCAAAATTTATTATTCACTTACCACAGACAGAAAGGGGCCAGCACTCACAGGCAAACATGGCCTTGAAGGCTAGGGAACTTAAAGCTCTTGGAGAGGAGTTTGGACTAAGGGGAATGTTTAAAGTTGCACTTTTTGATGTAATAACAGAAACCACATAAGTCTTGTGTCTTGACATCACCAGGCAACAGTATCTCATGACTCCAGGAGGTGGGCTGGAGTAAACAAACAATAATATATCAAGGCCAGAAGCACAGATACCTTGAAAAATGTTGGCTGCTTCCTTTCTAGTTGGTTACAGTTTTTGCTTATTCCAGGAGTTCTGGTTCACAAGGATTGATTAAACATTATACATAAAATTAATACAAAGACATAAAAGAAAGCCATTGTCATTTGGAAACTAAGAGAACAGATACATTTCTGGGTGTTAGAAAGTTTCCACAGACCCCATTTCTTATCTAGGTATGACAGAGGCGTTTCCAGGGACATGCATCCTTTTGTGTGTGTCCTGCTTAATCAGGTGGCTCAATGAAGATGGTTGTGTTCCCTTCAGTACTAGCAACAGTTACTAGATCCAAGGACAGTGAATGGGGAGATGAGGAAAAAAATGTTCACTTTTAAATGCAAACAGCTTCTATGTTTAGCCCAACTCAGATTAATACAAGTTTCTTCCCAAGCCTTTTAGTCAGGAATTTGGGTGAGAATAATTAGGACTGAACAGGCTTTGGGTGCTTAGAACAATCATCAGGTTTTAACCCCGGGAGTGCCAGTTTTGTCTCTTGCTAACAATCAGCAGAACTGCTCAGCAAAGTGAGACAAGGCTAAAGCTGAAGTTAAAATGGCTGCACTATTGCTAGAATTATTTTCCCAAGTTCTTTTATTCTAAGTTTCTTGGGGTTCCTTCCTTTCGAGAACATAATTATCTTTGGAGGAGGGAGGTAAGGAGACAGTTTTCAGCCTACCCCAGCTGACCAGGCACCAAGCAGATTTTCTCTCAATAATTCAAGCTAAGAGACATAGAAAGTATAGTTGATGGCAGACACTTGAAGCAAAAAAGTAAATATTTAGAGTTTGGACGGAAACAGCCTTTCTCAGCAATGCGTTTACTGATAAATGAGCAGAGAAAGCCAGTCTGCAGAGAAAGGCAGGAAGATGGAGCAGACCTTCAGAAGCAGAGAGGGGAGACTATGTGTGGACAAAGATGGAAGAAGGTGCTGTCCTGACCAGAGAGCCTCCACTTTTCCCTCACGAAGCTCCTTTGCTTGGGACACAGTGAGTTGTACTGATATGGAATGACCAAGCTTCCTGGTTCCAGCTATAACCTTGGACAGATGCCCACAAATTTCAGAACCTCAGCATCCCACCTGCAAAATAAATGTAATAATAATATTTATATCACAGACTTTGAGAATAAAATACTTTCAGGATCTGATGCCTGGATAAAGGGTGTGTGAGAAGATTGTGTAGTGGCATGGCAGTTACTTTCTGAAGCAGGTACTTAAAGGTTCTCTAGTTGCAAGAGACAAATCTTTCCTGAGTAAAACAGACATAGAAGTGATTGGAAGGATGTTGAACAACCCACAGAGTTGAAGGGGAAGTTGAAGAGCAAAGCCTCAGGAAGGATGTGAAGGATAGTGGCTCCAGAGTCCCCAAAGGCAAGAACTCAAGAGATTTCTCCAGGAGGCTTCTGTCCTGATGACTTGGTTCCAACTACATGTTTTCTATCAAGTCCAAGTTCCTGGTGAGAGAGGCTGACTGGCCTGGATGGGTCCTATTCAGCCCTGGGAGATGGGGAGGGCTGACCCTTTGACTGACAGTCCCAAGACTATCTGGCTGCAGTTACTCATAGGATATTCATCAGGTCATATATTCAGGAGCTCTGTGGAAAAAGAAATGGCTTCCTACTATTTGAAAAAAAAAGTATAGTGAGTATAATGATGTCAAAATTACCCAACTCTCAGTGATATAATGGGGTCTGAACTTTTGTTTTTTGAAAGAGACTAGAATTTTGCACTGAGCTTTTAGAATCCAAGATGAGTTTGGGGATATAAGTCAGGGAGAGGAATGGAGGGAGGAAGGACAGGGCCCACGGAGAAAGGGGATAGTCTGGATAATCCAAGAACCCTGTGGTCTCTGGTAATCACTCTTGTGACTTCTATATAGTCAGTACTCTATCCTTGAAGACATCTTCAAGGCCCACATCTGCCCCACTTTTGTCTTCATCCAGAGTTTTTTTTCTCCTTACCCTACTCAAAGTCCAACCCCCCACCACATGTTCCTACAGAGGCACAAATTGTGTGACCAAAATTCCCCTTTGTGTGCTGAGAAAGCACAGGTAGCAAGAGAAAAAGTAAAGATCCAACAATGAGAAGGGACAAGTGATGATGTGAGATCCCAGAGGAAGCTTCATGGAATAAAGATCCTAAGTGGAGACCTTGGCAGAAGAGAGGAAGGAACCTTTGTACCAGGAGGCAAGGAGTTAAAGATGGCTAGAGTATGGATTTGTTTTGGGGAGGGAATCAGAGAGGCTTGCTTCTCCCTCTGCTCCTCTTTTTCTGAGCATTGGAAAGTCAAGTCATTGGCTGAAAAGAGGTAGGGTTGTGTTGGGAGTCACAGGAATGAGAAGCTTGAAGTATCTGTTGGTAGGACACAGGGCTGGAATGCAACCCACTGAGTGTTGGGACAGTCAACAGCAGTGCAGAAGAGGAGTGAGGACGTGGTAGCTGGAAAACTATTTCTGATAATTCCAGAGGAAGAGGGAAAACATTTGAAGACATGCCTGGAAGTCTGTGCAAGATTGTGTCTGAGCAGAAAAACCATGAACCATGCTGGGGATGACAAAAGATGTGCGGGCCAAGCCCTTTCCCTCTCACGTGGAGCCCACTACCTTCTCATTGGCCCTGTTGGTCTTCATGGCAAATTGGTGAGGCAGACAGGGCAGGCAGTGATAGTCTCGTCTTTTACATGCACGAGCTGAGGCTCTGAAGTTAAGAGACTTGCCCAAGACCGCCCAATTTATTCCATGCAGAGACAAGGCTACACTCTGAGGTCCCTGGTGGGAAAGTTGTTTCACATGCTCCATGAGGAGAAGAAAAGAACTGAGACTCCAGAAAGTATGTAGACTGTCTTTCTGAGCCAGTATGTGGCACAAAGACAGAAGGAGGGAGACTATCCTCCACCAAGACAGTGGGGTTGGATGAGTCCGTTTCCTTAACCCTGTAGTTACCGGTTTATCTCCAACTTTCCATGTGGTACTCTTTCTCATTTTGTCTGATCGCATCCATGGAACTACTTTTCTACACCAAACTGAACACCTAGAACAGAAAATCATTGCCAGAGGCCTAGACTACAGCTGTCTGTGATGACAGGCAGACCCTCTGTCCTGTAGTACAGGGACATAAGTGTTAAAGGTACTGAGGCTGTCTCCTTCCTGCCACCCAGCTGCCCCCGTGGTGACTTGGGTCCAGAGCAACTGCCCCCGTCACAGTCATTGTGGCTCTGATCTGTAATAGATGACACTTGGCTCCCCTAGTTCCAAAACCTGGAAGCTGGCAGGTTTGGTATGTGGAATATTTTGTCTGGGGGACATGTCGCCTGGGTTGAAAGTAATTCCCATCAGCTTAGAACTGGATGGTCTGTCACAAGGCTATTTTTCAATTTGATCTGTGCTCAAGAAGTCCTTTGGACTGAGAGCTGGTAATTCCAAAGGTTAATAAGCCCATCAGAAATGTCTTTCATGGGAAAATATGATGTGTCTAATTTCCCTGACTCGCATGCAGTCCCCAGATCAAGGTCCTGAGCATAATTTCACTTTAGACTTAGGACTTCAGTGTTTTGAAGATACCTGGGGCCTGGGCTAGAAGAGGCTGGCAGTGGTGGCTGCTTGGGGGAAGCTAAAATGAAAAGAGTAATGTGTATGTTCTTAGGGTGCCCTAAGGTTGTTTCTGTGTGCGCATGCACACACACATGTGTATGTTCAGTATGTGTCATGGAAATGTGAATGTGCATATGTGTGTGGGTTCAGGGGACATGTGTGCATGCCTTTGTATATATATTTGTGACCACATTTGTATGCACACAAATGTATGTTAAAATGTGTGTGTGCATGCCTGTCTACCAATGTGTGTGTGTATATGTGTGTGTGGATGGATGAGCATATGTGTGAGGACATGTGTGCTTGTGTAGTCTTACATGTGTGTTCAGGTAGACATGCATGTGTTCACACATGTATGTTGGCCTGGGAATAGGGAAGCTTAAGAGTAAGAACACCTGCTTTGGAATCAGACAGACAGGGCCTCGAATTCTAGCTACACCACTAATTTGCTGTGTGAGACCATTTTACTCATCACTTGTTGGTTCCTCTGCTTTAAGAAGGAATGATAGGCCAGGCTTGGTGGCTCAGCCTGTAATCCCAGCACTATGGGAGGTCAAGGCGAGAGGACTGACTGAGTCCGTGGGTTTGAGACCAGCCCGGGCAACTTGGCAAGACCTCGTCTCTACAATAAAAAATAAATAAATAAAATTAGTTGGGTGTGGTAGTGCACACCTGTAGTTCCGGCTACTTGGAAGGCTGAGGCTGAAGGATCGCCTGGAGCCCAGCAGGTCACTGCTGGGGTGGCTGTGAGAGTGCCACTGCACTCCAGCCTGGGCGACAGAGTGAGACTCCAACTCAAAAAAAAAAACCAAAAAACAAAGAAGAGTTGATAACAGTGAGGGTTAACAGACATGATGCAGACGGTGCTCCAGCACACAGTCAGCGGCCATCAAATGAGGAATAGTATTATCACTATTAGTATCACCACGGTCATTGTCATCATCGTTGTCATCGTCATCATATCATCCTTGTTCCATCTCATCTCATTCCCTGGCTGGGCAACATTAATTCTGTCTCATTCAGAAACCGTCCAGGGATGCTGAAATGAATTGACTTGACCTAGCAGCCCAGGGAAATGAGTGACTAGACCAAGTGCTCTCACCCCTGGTGACTTTGGCTACTTCAGTAAAGCACAATTTCCCCCATCAGGTAAATGGCACCAGTAACCATTCTTGCTCAGTGAGTTTCTTTCTATGTCGGTATGTCTTGTAGAGATGAAAGTCATCAAACGTTTGTTGGTCACCTTCTGCCTGCTCAGACCTGAGATAAGCTCTGTGGAAATATGAAAAGAGAACATCCCCCCTGCCATACTCCTAACCTCGACAATTTCCCAGCGGTATTGACGTTTTAAAAATAAATATATAAGTAAACATACATGTTTATTCAGGTATAATTGGCATACATTAAACTGCACACACCGAAAGCACACCATTTGGTAAGTTTTGGCATTATGTATATGCCAAATAACCATAACCATAGTCAAGATAGCGAACACATCCATTGCCCCAAAAGTTTTCTTGTGCCCTTGCTAATCTCTTCTCCTGCTTTTCCCACATAGCACTTTCCTGGTGGCAGCCACTGCTTCTTTTCACTGTAGATATGTTGCATTTTCCAGAATTTTGTATAAAAACATTATAAGTTTATATAGAGATATATTTTTGGTCTGTCTTCTTTCATCCAGCATAATTATTTTAAGATTCACCCATGGCATCATATGCATTGATAGTTTGTTCTTTTTACTGCTGAGTAATATTGTATTGTATGGATGTACCATAATTTGCTATCCATTCATCTGTTGAGAGGCTTTTTGGGGTTTTTCCCAGTCTTTGGCTATTACAAACAAAGCTCCTATGACCATTTGTGTGCAAGACTTTGGACATATGTTTTAATTTCTCTTGAGTAAATATCTAGGAACAAATGGTTGAATCATATGGTAGGTATATGTTTAACTCTTGAACAAAACTTCCAAATTTTTCTAAAGTAGTTGTACCATTTTATACCACCATCCACAGTGTATGAGAGTCTTGTTCCTCAGCATCTTTATCAACACTTGAAACAGTCATTCTTTTTAATTTTGTCCATCCTAATAGATGTGTTGTGGCATCTCATTGTGGTTTTTAATTTGCATTGGCCAAATGACTAATGATATTGAGCATCCTTTCATGTGTTAATCTGTCATTCATCTATCTTTTTCAGAGATTTGTCTATTCAAGTCTTTTGCCTACTTTAGAAATTGAGTTGCTTGTTTTCTTATTATTAAATTTCTGGAATTCTTATATATTCTGGATACAAGTACCAAATTAAAAATATGTTTTCAGGTCAGGCATGGTGGCTCATGCCTATATTCCCAGCACTTTAGGAGGCTGAGGCATTAGACTAGCTTGAGGCCAGGCATTTGAGGTTACAGCAATCTAGGATCATGCAAAGACACTCCAACCTAGGAGACAGAGAGAGACTCTGTCTCTTGAAAAAAAATTGTTTTAAATATTTTCTCCCATTTATGCTTACTTTTTAATTCTCTTAACAATATTTTTTAAAGAGAGGGTTTTTTCTTATTTTAATGAGGTTCAATTGTTTTCTTTTGTTTTTTGTTTGTTTTTCCAGGTCTCTATGAACTTAGGAAGTTCAATGTATTAAAGTGCTATTTTATGGCTCATGCTTTGTTTAACCTAGATCACAAATATTGTTTTCTTTGTTTTCTTCTAGCACCTCCAGTACAATGTTAAACAGCAGTGGTGAAAAGCAGACATCCTTGTGTTGTTCCTGATCTTAGAGGAAAATTATTCAGTCTTTCACATTAAGTAGTTATACCTGTAGGTTTTTCATAGATGCCCTTTTTCAGGGTGCAGAAATTCCTTTTTATTTCTAGTTTGCTGAGGTTTTTTTCTTTTAGTCAAGAATGGATGTTGGATTTTATCAAATATCTTTTCAGCTTTTATTGAGATAAGTATAGGGTTTACTTTTATTACTTTTATTGCTTGCTAATATGGTGAATTAAGTTGACTGGTTTTTGTATGTCAAACTAACCCTACATTCCTGGAATAAGTCTTACTTAAGGAGGATGTATCATACTATTTTATATATTGTATTGATTTAATAAAATATTTTTAGAATTTTTACTCTATATTCATAAAAGACATTAGTCTGTAGTTATATTTTCTTGTGACATCTTTGGTTTTGGTATCAAAATCAAAATAAATTGGAAAGTCTTTCATCCTCTTTAATATTTGGTAAGAGTTTGTGTAAAATTGGTGTTGTTTCTTTCTTAACTATTTTGTTGAATTCACCAGTGAAGTTTTCCTCATGGGAAAGTTTTTAACTCTTATCTTGTCATTTAGTCTTCATGTATCTAATCAGTTCTTGTTTTTGTTTTTTTCCTGTTTTCTTCCAAATTAGTTAAGTATTTTTATGATTCTACTTTATATCCTTTGGGGGGATTATTATATTTGTATTTTAGCAATTGTTTTAGGATTTATAGTATACATCTACAACACATTCTATCTTCAAGTGATATTATATCACTTCACGTATAAGAACCTTATACTGGTATACTTCTAATTTGCTATCCTGGCGTATTTAGCATACATTTTACTTTTATATATATTATGAAGCCTATAATGCACTGTTACTATTTCAATTAAACAATTATTTTTATTTTATCTGAAAAAGTCTATTATACTTTTTATTTCATTTTATTTATTTATTTATTTATTTTGGAGCAAGCATAGATTTATAGAAGAAATGAGGAGAAGGTACAAAGACTTCCAATTTACCACATCTCCCCCAACACACACACATAGCTTTTCCTATTATGAGCATCTTGCATTAGTGGGGTACATTCCCTACCACTGATAAACCAATATTGACCTGTTATTTTAAACTAATGTTCATTAGCTTAATTAGCACTCACTCTTTGTGTTATACTCTGTGGGTTTTGAGAAATGCATATTGTTAGGTATCCACCATTAACATATCATTCAGAATAGTTTCACAGCCCTAAAAATTATCTGTGTTTCACTTATTTATCCCTTTTCCCATCCCTTGAATCCCTGGCACCAGTGATCTTATTACTGTCTCTAAAGTTTTGCCTTTTCCAGAATGTCATATAGTTGAAATCATATAGTATGTAGCCTTTTCAGACTGGTACATCTTTCTCTTAGCAAATATGCGTTTAAGAATTCCCTGTGTTTTTTGTGGCTAGATAGCTCATTTCTTTTCATTACTGATTCATATTTCACTGTCTAAATGTCTCATAGTTTGTTTACCTATTCACCTACGAAAGTATATCTTGGTAGATTCCAATTTTTTGGCAATTAGGAATAAATCTGCAATAAACATTCATGTGCAGGTTTCTTCAACTCATTTGGGTAATACTTAGGAGGGCTATTTCTGAGTCCTAAGATTATGTTTAAATTTGTAAACATAATCTTTGTCTGAATGTCATACTTTGTGAATTTTACTTTCTTGGGTCCTAGATCTTTTTGTATTCTTATAAATATTCATGCACTTTGATCCAGGATGCAGTTAATCATCAAGCTATCTGCCATAGTGGTTATACCACTTTTAAATTACCAAAAATTCTTTTTTAAAGAGGTTTAAACAATAGTAAAAAAGGTCATATATTCATCCATGTAGATCCATTTCCAGTGCTCTTCATTCATTTGTATAGATTCAGATTTTCATCTGAAATCATATTTTTTCTGCCTGGAAGACTTCCTTTAATGTGAGTCTGCTGGTGTTGAATTTTTTCACCTTTTATTTGACTGAAAAAAAGTATTTATTTTGCCTTTACTTTTTGACAGACAATTTTGCTGAGTATAAAATTCCAACATATCAGTTTTTTTTTCTTTCTATACCTTAAGTATGTAACTCCAATGTCTTCTTGCTTATATATTTTGGATGAAAAATCTGCTAATATCTTTATTTTTTGTTCCTCTGTACGTAATGTGTCATTTTTCCACTTTCAGCTTTTAAGATTTTTCTTATCATCATTGGCTTTGAGTAATTTGACTATGATGTGTCCTGGTGTAATTTTCTTCATGTTTCTTTTGCCTGAGATTCATTGAGCTTCTTGGATCAGTCGATGTATAGTTTACAGCAAACTGGGAAAAATTTTGCCCACTATTTCTTCAACTATCTTCTGTGTGAGTCCTCATCTCCGGATCTCCTTCTGGGACTCAATTACATCTACTGAGGCTGCTTGAAGTTGTTCTACAGCTGACTGATGTGCTTTTGATTTTAAAAATTTTTTTTCTCTATGTGTGTTTTATTCTGTATAATTTCTATTGCTATGGTCTCAAATTCCTTAATCTTTTCTTCTGTCATATCTAATCCACTGCCATTAATCTCGCCCCATGTATTTTGATCTCAGACACTGTAGTTTTCATCTCTAGAAATTTTATTTAGGCCTTTTTGTAACTTCTATGTTTCTACATAACTGGTTAAAAAAATAGGCTACACTTATAATCACTTTGATGTTCTTTTCTGCTATTCTAATATTTGTGTCAGTTCTGGGTTAGTTCAAATTGATTGATTATTCTCATTAAGGCTTGTTTTTCAGCTTCTTTATATGTGTTTATCTTTGTTTGGATGTCACACGTTGTGAATTTTACTTTCTTGGGTGCTGTATCTTTTTGTATTCTTGTAAATATTCATACACTTTGATCCAGGATATAGTTAAGCAAATTGGAAACATTTTATCTTTTTGAACATTCCTTTATGAATTGTTGAGTGGGTCTGGAGCAGCGATCTATCCAGAACTAATTGTTTCCCATCATTGAAGCAAGACCTTTTCAAATATTCTACTTAATGTCCCACAATTTAGGAGTTATTCCATTCTTGCCAGTGGACCCAGACACTATTTCAGCACTCCATGTGTGTGCTGTCCATTGTTCTCAAGCCTTCCAGATGTCCTTCCCAATTCCAACTTCAGGCTGTTTTTTCATATGCATGCTCTGATCAATACTCTGATGAATACCCGAGAGAGACCCTCCACAGATCTTGGGTTCTCTCTCTGTGCAGCTCTCTGCCTCTTTGGTACCCTGTTTGACAAACTCTATCCACTTTGGCCACCCTGGGCTCTCAGTTTTATCTCCTGAACTCAAGGAGTTTTCTAGGTTCTGCCTAGATTTCCTTTCTTTCTGCTATATCCTGGAAAATCTCCCAAGGCAGTAAAATGTAAAAATGGTAGAAATTACCTTGCTTGTATCCTGTGTCTCAGAGATCATTGACCTTCATTTTAAGACACTTTTCAGTGTCTTGACAACCATTGTTTTATATTTTTTGCCTGTTGTTTGTTTCAGGTAAGTCTACTCCTTATTCCTCTGTCTTGGATGGCAGTAGAAATCCTCCTTAGTGGAGGTGGAAAGAGAAATACACCTATGTGATACCATTAGAGAGTAATTCAAGATTGCAGACCATGAGTTTTCTAAACCCAGAAAATCAAAGGATATTTTTCTTCTGACTTAAAAACCATAGTTCATGAAGACCCACAAAGTAACTCAACTCATGAAACAACTGTAGGAAACATGAAATTCCAGGAAATTGGACCTGTCACTGAACATCTAGGTTGAAGAGCTCCATAGCTGGAGGACTTCTTAGAATGAATGGTCAGTGTGAGCTGAAAGATATGGGGCAGGATCCAGATAGGAAGAACCCAGACTAAGGCAGGCTCCCTGTTACATGCTGTCATAGTATCCCAGCCCTGCCTTTATAGCACTTAGGAAAATTTTGTGAAATAATTGCTAGTTTACTTGATTATTATCTATTTTACCTCCCTGACTATAGCCTCCATAAGGGCAGGCCTTTGGCACTATATCTTCAGTAGTCATCACAGTGTTTGACACATAGTAGGAACTCAATAAACACACTTTGAATAAATGAATGATAAGAAGAATTAGGAGAGACGAGCCCAGATGTCCAGGCAAAGATGAGAAGAACCAGCCTTTCTAAGAGCGAAAGAGCAGGCCCCAGGGTGAACTGTGGGGTCTATTGAGCCCACAGTTCACCCTAGGGGCCTGCAGTGACAGAGAAGTTTCAGTATGTGCTTGTGGGATGCACTATGTTGATGATGGTAATGACAATAATTTTATCCATTCTTAATTAAGCTAAAAAGAGAGAAAAAATCTAAATGTGATCAGAAAGCTTAAGACCACTGGTCTATTTTTGTTTTTTATTGTTATAATAATATTAGTAAATTGGCTTAGCTGTTGGTATATGTGGTAAGTCTTAACAAATATTTGTACACGGATTTAATTTTCTCAAATTTTAAAAAATTCAATCACTTTGGAGGAGTACAAATAGTTTTTGGTCTGGCCTTAAAATATACCCATCACCCCCACCTGTGCACATTGTACCTGATAGATGATTTTTTTGTCCCTCCACCCCTTCACCCCTCCTCTTTCTGAGTTTCCAGTGTCCGTTATACCATTCTCTACGTCTTTGCATATCCTTAGTTTAGCTCCCACTTATAAGTGAGAACACGCAGTGTTTGGTTTTTGGTTCCTGAATTAGTCCACTTAGGATGATGTTCTCCAATTCCATCCAAGTTTCTGTAAAAAACATGATTTCATTCTTATTGATACCTGAATAGTATTCCATGGTGTATATATATCACATTTTCTTTATTCACAGATCTATTGATGGGCATTTAGGTTGATTCCACATCTTTGCAATTGTGAATTGTGTTCTAATAAACATGTGGGTGCTAATGTCTTTTTTATATAATGACCTCTTTTCCTCTGGATAGATGCTTAGTAGTGGGATTGCTGTATCAAATAGTAGAACTACTTTTAGTTGTTTGAGAAATCGCCATGCCACTATCCATAGAGGTTGTACTAATTTGCACTTCCACCAACAGGGTATAAGCATTCCCTTTTCTCAGCAACCATGTCAGCATCTTTTTTTTTTAATGTTGAAATAATGGTCATTCCAACTGGTGTAAGGTGATACCTCACTGTGGTTTCAATTTGAATTTACCTGATGAAGAATGATGTTGAGAATTTTTTTCATATATTTGTTGGCCATTTGAGCATCTTCTTTTGAGAAATGTCTGTTCATGTCATTTGCCACTTTTTAATGGGGTTATTTGCTTTGTCCTTTTCAGATATATAGTTTGCGAATATCTTCTTCCATGCTATAGGTTGCCTATTTTTGCTCTGATGATTATTTTAAGCAGTGCAGAAGCTTTTTAGTTTAATTAAGTCCCACTTGGTTTTGTGTGTGTGTGTGTGTGTGTGTGTGTGTGTGTGTGTGTGTGTGTGTGTGTGTTACATTTGCTTTTGGAGTTTTAGACATAAATTCTTTGCCTAGGCCAATGTCCAGAAGAGTTTTTTCTAGGTTTTCTTCTAGGGATTTTATGTTTTCAGGTCTGACATTGAAGTCTTTAATTTACCTTGAGTTAATTTTTTTATATGGGGAGAGATAGGGATCAAGTTTCATTTTTCTGCATGTAGGTATTCATTTTTCCCCAAACCATTTGTTGAATAGGGTATCCTTACCCTAGCATATGTTTTTGTCTGCTTTGTCAGAGATCAGTTGGTTGTAAGTATTTGGGTTTATTTATGGATTCTCTATTCTGTTACGTTGGTCTTTGTATCTGCTCTTATACCAGTACCATGATTTTTTTGGTTACCACAGCCTTATAATATAATTTGAAGTCCGGTAATATGATGCTGCCAGCTTTGTTCATTTTGCTTAGGATTTCTTTTGTTATTCTGTCTCTTTATTTGGTTTCATATGAATTTTATGATTTTTTCCTCTAATTATGTGAAAAATGACATTGATTTCACCGAATCTGTAGATTACTTTGGTAATATAGTCATTTTAGCCATGCTGATTCTTCCAATCTATGAACATGGGATGCTTCTCCGTTTGTTTGTTTCCTCTACAATTTCTTTCATCAGGGTTTTGTAGTTCTCCTTGTAGAGATCTTTCACCTCCTTAGTTAAATATATTCCTATTTTAGCTTTTTGACTTCTAATATCAATGGAATTGAGTTCTTGATTTGATTCTCAGCTTACTCGCTATTGGTGTATAGCAGTGCTATACAGTGAATTCTGCTGTGAGTAGATCAGATCCTGGACTTCATCTGTGTATGTTTATTTTGTATCCTGAAACTTTATCAAATATATTTATCGAGTCGAGGAGTCTTTTGGAGGAGTCTTTAGGATTCTCTAGATATACAGAGATAGTTTTATTTCCTCATTTCCTATTTGGAAGCGCTTTATTTCTTTTTCTTACCTGATTGCTCTACTTAGGACTTCCAGAACTATGTTGAATAAGAGTGGTGAAAGTGGACATCCTTGACTTGTTCCAGTTCTGAGGGGGAATGTGTTCAGTTTTTCTCTGTTCAGGATGACACTGGCTGTGGGTTTGTCATATATGGCTTTTATTATTTTGAGGAATGTTCCCTCCATGCTTATTTTGCTGAGAATTTTTATTATGATGGGATGCTAGATTTTATCAAATGCGTCTTCTGCATCTATTGAAATGAGCATCTATTGAAATGAGCATATAATTTTGTGTTTAATTGTGTTTATATAGTAGATAACATTTGCTGACTTGTGTATGTTGAACCACCTTTTCCTCTCTGGGATAAACCCCACTTGGTCAAGGTGCATTTTTTTTTATGTGCTGTTGAATTTGGTTCACTAATATTTTGTTGACTTTGGCACCTATGTTCATAAGGGATATTGCTTTGCAGTTTTCTTTTTATGTTGTTATTTCCTGGCTTTGGTATAAGAGAGATACTGGCTTCATAGTATGAGGTAGGGAGCATTCCCTCCTCTTCAACCTTGTGGAATAACTTCAGTAAAATTGGTACCAGTCCTTCTTTGAAGGTCTTGTGGAATTCAGTTGTGAGAACATCTGATCCTGGATTTTTTTTTTTGGTTGAGAGACTTGTAATTACTGTTTCAATCTTGCTACTTGTTATTGGTCTGTTCGGCTTTCTATTTCGTCCTGATTCAAGATGGGTGAGGTTGTATGTTTCCATGAATTTATCCATTTTATCTAGGTTGTCTAGTTGGTTTTCACAGAGGTATCCATAATAGTCTCAGATGATCTTTTGAATTTCTATCGTGTCAGTTGTGATGTCTCCATTTTCATTTCTGATGAACTAACTTGAATCTTCATTTCTTAATTATTCTAGCTAGCAGTCTATCAACTTTGTTTATCTTTTCAAAGAACCAACTTTTGTTTCATTGATCCTTTGTATTGTTTTTTAAAATTTAAATTTCATTTAGTTCTGCTCTGAGCTTTGCTTTTTCTTTTCTCCTGCTAACTTTGGGTTTGGTTTGCTCGTGTTTTTCTAGTCCCTCGAGGTGTAATGTTAGGTTGCCGACATGCAATCTTTCGGTTTTATAATGTAGACCTTAAGTGCTATAAATTTTCCTCTGAGCACATCTTTGGCTGTGTCCCAAATGTTTCGATAAATTGTTTCATTGTTGTCATTCGTCTTGAGGAATTTTAAAATTTCCATCCAGATTTCATTATTGTCCCAAGGACCATTCAGGAGCAAGTTGTTTGACTTCCATGTTTTTGTTTGGTTTCATGAGTTATTCTTTGAGTTGATTTCAGTTTTATTCCTCTGTGGTCTGAGAAGGTGTGTAATAGGATTTTTTATTTTTTTGAATTTGTTGAGACTTGATTTATGGTCTCCAAGGTGATCTATCTTAGAGAATGTTCCATGTGCTAATGAGAAAAATGTATATTCTGCAGGTTTTCTGGTCTTTGTTTTTGTGAGTTGAAGTCTCACTTTTGCCAACCAGGCTGGAGTGCAGTGGCATGCTCACGGCCACCACAGCCTTGACCTGCAGGGCTCAAGGTGATCCTTCCACCTCAGTCTTCCAAATAGTTGGAACTACAGATGTGCCCCACCACACCCAAATAGTTTTTTGTGTGTGTGATTTACTGTAGAGATGAGGTCTCATCAAGTTGCCCAGGCTGGTCTTGAACTCCTGGGCTCAGACAATCCACTCGCCTTGGCCTCCCAAAGTGCTGGGATTACACGCCTGGCCTATTCTGTAGTTTTGATATGGAATGTTCCATAGATATCTGTTAGTTCCATTTACTCTAGAGTCCAGAGTCCAGATTAACGCAAAATCTTCTTTGTTGATTGTCTGCTTTGATGATATGTCTATTGCTATCGGTGGAGTGTTGAAGTCCCCACTATTGTTGTATTGCTGTCTCTCTCTCTCTCTCTCTCTCTCTTTTAGGTCTAGTAGAATTTGTTTTATAAAGTTGGGTGCTCTGGTGTTAGATGCATATATATTTAAAATTGCTATTTCTTTCTGTTGGATTGCTCCCTTTATCATATATATATATGTTGTTGTTGTTGCTAAAGTCTGCTTTATCTAATATGACAATGGCTACCCCTGCTCATTTTTGGTTTCCCTTTGAGTTCTGTGTACTGAAATGGGTCAGCAGCCAGGAACAATATTGGCAAAGTAATATCTGCAAACCAGTTCCAGGAAGGGTGTGGGGGGTCAACGAAGGATGCTGAATTATGAGAGGGAGTCACAGCAGACCAAGCTACCTCAGAAAACCTGACAAGAGCTATCTCTCTTTTCTCAGTCACATACTCCTAGTACAGTTTTGTTAATTTTTTCTTCCCCTCAGTTTTCTCAAAAAGAGTAAATGTTGTCGAATGGACCCTCTAATATTGAAGCATGACACTATAGAGATTAATATATACTGGCTCATGATTAGGTAGACAAAGTAATGGAACAGAATAGCCAGCCCTAACAAAGATGAGAAAATGGAAACTTAGTTGGTGGGGAAAGAAGAAGGTGGAATATTGACTAATGGTGTAGAAACAGGTGATAAGCTGCCTGGTTAAAAAAAATAGGGACTTGAATCTGTATTTAATATATCTGACCAAAAATAGATTGTAGGTGGTTCAAAAAATTAGATGCAAAAAATAGAGCCATAAAAGTACTACAAAACACCGGAATGTTTCCTTTTTACATCTCAGAGTGGGGTGGTCATAAAGAAAGGATTGATAATTTAATAAATTTGACTACATAAACATGATTCATTTCTACATAGTCAAGCCATGATAAATAAATTGGAGGTTCAACATAAAACAGATAGCCACAACTAGAGTAACAAAGGCCTGGGTTAATTTCCATACATTACACAAATTCACAAAGTGGTAAGGAAAACATCAGTAACAGAAAAACAGGCAAAGAATGTGAACATAGTTTCTAAATTTTTAAAAATGCCTTTTTTATAACATGAATCAGCGAAAACACTTTACTGCTGACTGGTGGATAGTAAGCACTTTCTCAATAATTGTGGAGAGAAGAAACAGAAGCACAACAAGAGTTAATGACTGTGACAATTTCTCTTTCTTCACATGAAATTATCAGTGGTACAAACCATCTTAAATACACAGGAGTAAGATTTATCCAGTAGTGTCCAGAGTCACCACCTACAAGCCTGTGAAAGCAGATTGTGCACAAGTCTTCCCAATTCCATTCAGTGACCTCACATTGATAGCATGAAATCAGCCATGGTGGGAGTATTTACACCATGGGAACTGGCCACTGCTACCAATCAAAGTTTTTTCAGTTCCAGAGAGCTGGTTGCTAAACATTTACTATCACACTACTGGATCAATCCCAAATATCTTCAAATCCGCTCCCACTTTCTAATATTTGTTTTCCAGTGAGTAAGGATCAAAATGGGGGAAAAGTTGTCAAGTAAGAGACACAGCTATAAGTATTTTTTTTGAAAAATCCTGAACAAATCTAGTATTGCACACATATCACCAACCTCACCCAAGAAGCCTATTCTATACTTTCCATGTCTTGGCAGAAGATGTGAAAATCCAGAACTTTGATTCTTTCAACTTCCCTAAATTCACAGAGCAAAACTGAGAAAACTTGTTGGAAGATAACATGGTTCTTGGTTGGCTCTCGGAAGAAAGGCATGGAGAAGCTCACCTTAATTTCTACCTTTTCTCTCAAGGCCTGGAGCTCCTGTTCACACTGGAATCACTTCTCATGTATCTTCATCAGCAATACAAAGTTGGATTCCATGACACTCTGGGACTTCAGTGCCCACAGTTTGTGAAAGGACCAGGATATCATTTTATTTAGATGAAAATCTAATAATAATGTTGCCTTTAAAAAAAAATTCAGTGTCAAAAAGACACACCTTACCCAACAACCATGAACCCCCAACTGGTCTTTACTAGATACCTACACACCTGAAAAGATTCATAAAACTTCGCAATCCCTTTTAACAGGGCTTTCTGTAGGGCTCCGCCCCTACACGGAAAAGTGAGTTTCAGTGAAGAACTGAACGAAAGAGTGTAATTTCTATTTCATTAAATTCTGCTATACTCCAAACCCAATCTTACCTAACTACTGCTCCATTCCTTCCTCAGTTTGGAATAAACTGAAGAAAACCAGACTCTTAAAGCCTATGGGAGGGTCTCAGGCAACCCAGGTCACTCCCTGAAGACACCTGCCCCTCCCCCCATAAAACATCCTGACTGTCATGAGGAAGAGATGGCTTTGCAATACTTGGTGATTCCTGAGTTGGCAGCAGATGACCTGAAGAAAAAAGAACAGAAAATTGGCTTAAAGAGAGAATGCCTTTCTACACACCTGTTTATTTTTTTTAAATGTATCATTCTTGCAGTAACAAAAGCAACTTATTTCCATATCTATATTGTGTAAAACTCAGAAGTCCTATTAAAGCTTTAGAGGACTGCACGCTCCTGAGCTTCACATGGTCTCATTCTTGCTAACTCTTGCCAACGACTGCTGAAGCCATATTGGGTCCAAATGTTAACCGTGTCTAAGCTCCTAGATATTGTCCTAGCCTCAAATGCTTGATTAGATATAGCCACAACTCTGTCTTTCTGTTGTGTCAGTTCTCATTTCCATAATGCTGTTTATGACACACCATAGACCTGGCTTTCTTGGCAATACAAACCTTCAATAAAAATCTGTATTTTCCTTTCAATTAGCGACTCCTTTGGCATCTAATCTATGGTTTTCTCTTCAGTCACAGAACTTGGCCAAGCAAGCCCTCACACTTCTGTATCAGGAAAAAATGTTTGAGAAAGGACCTGAGGGTTAGTTTCCTGAGAAAGGACCTCAAATAAGACAAATATAAGTTTCAGGCTTTAAGACCAGGAGGATCAATTACTATGTTTATTCAAAAGAAATTGTAACTACTAGTTCAAAGGGAAAGCTGGGATAGTTTCAGAAACAGAATGGCAATTGATCTAAAAATTAAAGACAGAATTGCCATATAATCAATCCCGGAATCCCACTTCCAGGGTTATACCCAAAGGATTTGAGCTCAGGCACTCGAACAGATATTTATACACTCATGTTCATAATCACATTATTCACAGCAGTCAAGAAGTAAAACAGCTCAAATGTCCATTGAGAGATAAATGGATACATTAAATGTGGTATATACATACAATGGAGTATTAGCCTTAAAAAGAAATTCTAACATACTTTACAGCATGAATGGACTTAATACATTTAGGCTTCCATGGCAAAAATATCGCAGACTGGGTAGCTTCTAAACAACAGAATTTTTCTCCTCACAGTTCAAGTGACCAGGAAGTCCAACATCAAGGCAACAGCAGATGTAGTGCCTGATGAGGGCCTGTGCCCTGGCTCCCATCTTTCTGTGGGTTCTCACATAATAGAAGTGGCTAGTTGGCTCTCTGAGGTCTCCTATCTAAGGGCACTAATCCCAATTACGAAGGCTCCAACCTCATGTCCTAATCACCTTCCAAAGGCCCAACCTTCAAATACCATCACCTTGGGGGTCAAAATTTCCCCCCCATTTTGTAGGGACACAAACACTCAGACCAAAGCAAAAAACATTATGCTACATGAAATAAGCCAGACACCAAAGGGTAAATATTGTGTGAGTCTACTTATTCAAGGTATCTAGAATTTCCAAATTCATAGAGACAGAAAGGAGAATATAGGGTACCAGGGACTGGGAGAAGGGCAATGGGGAGTTCTTGTTTAATGGGTTCAGAGCTTCCGTTTGGAGATGATAAAAGTTTTCCAGAAATGGATAGTGGTGATAGTTGCAAAAACAATGTGAATGGACTTAATGCCACTGAATGGTATACTTGAAAAGGGTTCAAATGGCAAATTTTATGTTGTGTATATTTTTCACAATTTTTAAAATATAGACTAGAAGAGGAATGGAGCAGGGACCAGGACCAAACAGGGATGTCTGTGAGACATCTACTCCAATGGGGACATTGCTTTCTTCATCCTTTTTTTTTTTTTTTAGTTAGAGTCTCATTCTTTCTCCCAGGCTGGAGTGCAGTGGTACACTCACGGTCAATGCAACCTCAACCTGCTGGGATCAGGCAATCCTTCCGCCTCAGCCTTCCAAGTAGCTGAAACTACAGACACGCACCACCACACCCAGCTAATTTTTTTATTTATTGCAGAGATAAGGTCTCGCCAAATTGCCCAGGCTGTTCTTGAACCCGTGGGCTAAGGCAAGCCTCTCACCTCAATCTCCCAAAGTGCTAGGATTATAGGCGTGAGCCACCGTGCCCAGCGGGACACTGTCTTCTAGTCAGGGTACATTCTTCACTCCAGATACTTTTTCTACACACAGAAGGAAAATAAGGGCCCAGTTTTTTAGAGTCAAAAATACATTTGCAGTCCACCTTCCCAAGTTGTGTAACCTTGCAAAGTCAGTTAACCGCTCCGACCTAAAGTCTCCTCATCTGTAAAATGGGGAAAATATCTCTAGGCCAAGCCCGGGGCCTGACAGTCAGTGGCGTGTCCTCCTGAGTTCACACTGTGAAACAGTCTGGAAATTTGCTTCTCTGCTGTCTACCCACTTCCCTGAAGTCTGCAGAAAGGAACTCTAGGAGTATCCATGAGTGGCTCTGTGTGAGTGTCATTTTCACCAGCCTCAATTTTTCCATGTATAAATAGGATACCCTCCTTTGTAGAACTGTTGTGACAAAGTGAACTTGACTTGCACTCATGTCCACATTGGCCAAAAGCCAAAGTCTCCATCTTGAACTGACCAAGACTTCTCATGCATAGAATCTTCACACTCTTCCCTTACCAGGTCCAAGTTCAACACTCTACAGGGAAGAGTTCTTGAGTGCCTATTATGTGCCAAGCTCTGTTCTTGGTCCCAAGGATATGAAGAGCAAATATAGAGGACTAGATCACTTAGAACTGGAAAGCTGTCACCCTCTGCTGCCCACTTTGGTGGAGGCACACATAAGATTTGGCAGCACCAGTGATGTCAGATGTATAGGCTAAAAAAGATGTGCCCCAGGTGGCTGGTTCAGAGAACATTCCTGTCACCCACCTGCAACCAGTCTAGCTTACAGGGCAGGGGCTCTGCCTCCTCCTTGGATCCCCAGCTTTCAGCATAGTACTAGCGCCAAGAATAAGCTTAATAGTGTTTTGGGAATTACTTTGGTAAATAATTCTATATTGTGGGGTGGAAGGGCAGGAGGGTCCATATTCCACATCTGCAGTTTCCACCTTGCCCTGCAGCCCCTCTTATCCTCATCAACCCAGTGCTTAATATGCACCCTCTGGCCCAGCTCAGACCCTGTAACAGGTGCTTGCCTTCCAACACCTCAGGATGTCAAGAAACTGGGATATGGCCTGAACAGTCCACCATGGGAGAGCCATCGCTGCCAACCACTGACATCACATCTCAGAAGTCAGTTGTGGATTCTACTTTCCTCGAGGGAAATTCAGGCCATGTGAGGGGTAGAGCGCAGGTCTCCTTAAGCTGGGATACAGGCCACACATAATCCCTGAGGTGATTTTAGGTCGCAAGTATATTGTGCAGTGTTCAGTGTTGATGTACACAGCTAGGTATACAGTCAGAGAGGAACTTTACAGAAAAATTTGGCTTGCCAAATCTAGGAATCTGGCAACAACAGGCCTACACTCTCACATGTCTAGAACTGGCTGGAGTAGAGGGAAACTTTTTCTAAGGCAGAGCCTATCCTCTAGCCCATTTCCTGAAAAGATCACTTTGAGGGAAGTTTGAGCATTTGCACAAGGACCTCCCTCCTTTCTCAGAAGAAAGTCTCTTCTGCAAGAATGAAAATGCAGGACCAGAAGAAGCCTGATCTAAGGCGTGGCCAGCTGGCTGTGATCTGGCCACTCACTGGCTGGGAGTGATGAGAGTGGTATCTGGAAAGAGCTGCCCCAGTGACTTCCTGCTGGGGGCTCTTGCCCTCTTTGGATGCGATTTCTTTTTGGCAGTATGATGAAGCCTGTAACCACGTCTCAGAATGTTTTTAAACACATAAAATAACACAGAATTATAGCAGACACCAATATAATGAAAATATTGCCATGAAAATATTAGAAAACAAGTTTGTAACAGAATACTTTTGTTTAAAAATGCATTAAATAGCAAGATCTGGCATCAGATCTAAAAGTAGTGAGAGTGTAAATGATATTTCAGTGCCAAGTGGTAGAGGTGCAGACCCCAAACAGGAAGCCTTTGTGGTCCTATGTGGCGACCAGGGCCAGTAGGAATGTCTAACCGTGGGGTTCAGCGTTAAGATCTCTTTTGCCCCACACCACTCCGGCCATTCCCTCTGGAGGCTGAGACTCTGACTCACCCAGGTGATCCATGCACTGTATTACGGGGAGACCGTAGAAGATATGGGACCGGGACGCCGCAGAGGGAGCATGCCCTCCTCCCTGCAGCCGGGCCTCCGTCGTCTGACACATTTCTGCACTCCCAGAGGCGGTGATTGCCAGTATTCTTTGTTGGAAAGGGATTACAGCCAGGGAATTAAACTTCTCGAAAGCGACCACAGAGTGTTGATGTATAGAATTATTATTTAGCAAAGTAATCCCCAAAACACTATGAAGTTCTTCTCGGTGCTAGTACTGTGCTGAGCGTTGGGGATCCAGGGAGGAGGCAGAGCCCCTGCCCTGTAAGCTGGGCTGGTTGCAGGTGGGTAAACAGATCTGGGAGAGACAGCGCAACAAGGGTGGGGGATGCACGGGGCTGGGTGAGGGCATCGCTTTCCAGAGGCTCTCAGAGGGGTGACTGGGGCAGAGAACTCTCACAAGTGAACCAGGAGTGGGGGAAGAATGCAGAATGTGAGAGAGAAGCCGGGGGATTTTCTCCAGGAGGCTGGAGGGGTGGCCTTGGGTGGGAGCAAGGACATGTCCTCTCTTAGGCACAAGGCAAGGACACAGGCCTTCTGAGCTTCTTGGTCAGAAAGCCTCAAAAGCCACTCATGATTTTGACCTCTGCCCCGTCCCCCGCTTCCCCCTCACTGTCCTCAGCCCCTGAGGCCTGCACGTGTGGCCCCTCCCCTCTGCCTCCTAACACCCGTGGGTGCTGCAGGGATGTTCTTGCTCTCGTCAGGGCCCAGAAGAGCAGCCTCAGCCTCAGCCTTTCCACCTGACGCTGCTTCCTCCTGTGTTCATGTCCTAGCCGTCTGAGCCCCATCAGGGCAGGTTAATACAAGGAATTATTATTATTATTATTAATCATCGTTGTTGTTGTTTTGAGTCCTGGTCTCGCTTTGTCGCTCAGGCTGGAGTAAAGTGGCACAATCACGGCTCCCTACAACCTTGATCCTGAGCTTAGGCCTGTAATTCCAGCGCTTTGGGAGGCGGAGGTGAGAGGAATGCCTGAGCCCAAGGGTTTGGGACCAGTCCGGGCAACTTGGTGAGAACTTGTCTCTACAATAAATGAAAAAATTAGCCAGGTGTGGTGGTGTGGTTCCAGCTACTTGGAAGGCTGAAGCAGGAGGATCACCTGAGCCCAGGGGGTAGAGATGGCGGTGGCCATGGTGATGCCACTGCACTCTAGCCTGAGCGACAAAGTGAGACTCCGATTTAAACCAACCCCACCCCCACCCCCACCCCCCACGCTCCCCAACCCCCGTCAAAAAAAAGCCCCAGGCCCTTGCCTTCTACTTCCTGTCCCCATGCCTGTTCCTGACGTTTCCCATAGATGGCAACACAAGCTGCAAGCTGGCTTCTCTCCTGGGCATTTTTCCCAAGCACCCCCCCACCCATGGCACAGCAGGAACAGCGCTCTTTGGTTCTTCTGCTGAACTCACTGATCTCTTCGCTGCCAACCGTGCAGAGCGTGGCCTACCGCGAAGCTGGCTGGGGACAGCGATTAGCCCACCTACGCCCCCAACCCACGTCCCATTTGCACCCACCTACGCCCACCTGCCAGTTTTCTGAGCTGAGCACCCTCCGCCAAGGCCCGCCAACTCACCCCGGACGCGCCTCTCTGCTGCCGCTCCTTTGGCCATTGAGGGAACTGCACCTGCCCGCAGTCCTCGCAGGCCGAGGGGCCCCTCCTGTGCGCGTCCCTGCCGGCTTGCCCCGCGCGCGTCTTGCGCCACTGCCGCTTCAGGGAGCCGCAGCCGGCAGGGAGAAATGGAGGTCCTGCCCACGCCCACTTGCCAGGCCTCAGGGTGAAGGTGGGGGTACGAGGCTGTGACCGAGACACCCGCTGCGCCCATGGACCAGGCAGGCTCATGTTGTTGACACCAGCCCAGCCGGCCCGAACATGCCATCACGTGCTGCAGGCCCCACAAGGATCACTGAGGCCTTGCACAGGGTGGCTCCGGGTTAGGGGCAGGAAAACGCAGTGTAAACGCCAATGCAGTCACCCTGAGCTGGTGTGGAGCACACACAGGAGAGACAACTGGGGACTGCACTCAGCTCTGGCCGGGAAACATTGCAGGGGCGGGGAGGGGGACGACAGCTTGGGAAGCCTGCTTGGAGGAGGCAGCTTTTAGTCATAGGCCTGAGGGTGAGGGGACACCAGGTGGGAGACAGACGGGGCAGGCAGAGGCACTGCAGGGGTGGGGGGTAATGTAAGGCTTGGGGTGGGGCAGGGTTTGGGCTTTGTGACTCAGAAAGACTTTAGCTGTGAGGCATAACATTTGTGCTTTATAAGTCACTTGGGTCGCTGAATGGAGGGTGGATTTTGGGGCCCCAAAGCAGAGTTGAGAGACTGAGAGGCTGGTGAGGAGATGACTGTCCTTCACTGAAGGCTTCTGGCATAGGCCAGGGACACCAGGGATGGATGCACCGTCACCCCTGGGTGGGAAGTCACGCGACATCCCTCAGTGGCAGGATCCTGACTCAGCCGTGCATGCAGAGAGGGCCTCAGGCCAGTCTGTCCCCATGTCCTCTGAGACCTAGTTTCCGAAGCCCCACTCTCCTTGGAGTCGGTGGTTGTCGGTTGTGGCTTTTGTCCAGCCTTCCCCTTTCCCCAGCTCTGGACACAGCAGAGCCTACAGGACCTGTGACCTGGTCCTGAACGGGACCTCTCAGGTTCCAGAGCTTGCCTCCGTCGTCTTTCCTCCTTATGGGGAGCAACTCGCAGCCTTTGGGCTTCGTGCATATTTGGGCCTCCCTGACTCTAAATTCAGGGGAAGATTTCTCATATATTTGTTGATGAAAGATACCAGACTCCATAAAATATTTTAAGATGGTATATTTTGGCCAAATGTGAGTGAACAGGCCTGGGGCACAGCCCCAAGCAGTCTTGAGAGCATGTGTAATGGCTCGCACAGTCTTCAACTCCTGGGCTCAAGTAATCCTCTTGTGTCAGTCTAAGGAGTCATTGGGACTACAGACACACACCACCAAGCCCAGCTAATTTTTTTTTTTTTTTTTTGTAGAGATGAGGGTCTTGCTATGTTGCTCAGACTGGTCTTGAACTCCTGAGTTCAAGTGATCCTTCCACCTTGGCCTCCCAAAGTGCTAGGACTACAGGGTTAAGCTACCATGCCTGGTCACTTTTTTTTTTAAATTATTGAGTCTTGAGAGTTCTTCATAGATTATATAGAGTTCATAGATAGAGGACTTAAGTCCTCTATCAGATGTGTGTTTTGTAAATATTTTCCTAGGAAGGCTTTTACTGCACCCCATCCAGTGAGTCTGGGTGAACTTGGCAGGGATGCCACTGAGAGCCGGTATCTCCTGAAACCCAGCAGGAGCACAGGCAGACACCGTCCCTCCCCTCCCTCCCTGCTGGGGGCTGAAAGTCCTTCTCTGTCTCTTCCTCCACTTTTGGGACCAGTGGTGTTGGTCTCCCCAGCAGGACCCCAGCCCCATAGAGGATCTGGTATTGTGCCCCACCCAAGGCCATGTGCCATTCCTTGCTCAGTATCCTTGGGTGTTCTGTGTGTACAGAGAGAGGTCATCTGAGGGGCCTTCCTGGGCTCTAGGCTGCACCCATCCGGGTGCCTCCCTGGCGCCATCCCCACTCTTTCTCTTATGCAACCAGCGATAAGATGGTTTCCGGTGTCATAGTTCTCCCCAAGTGCCAGCCCAGCCCATCCTGGCCCAGGTGACTAGTTCTCGGCTGGTTGGGGCGAGGAGTGGGGAAGGAGGGGTGGGTATGAGTAAGGGGTGCCCAGGCCTCTCTCAAGCTGTGCAGGCACAGGCACGGCCCTGGATGAGGTCCAGAAGCCTGGCCAGTGCAACCACATCTGCATGTTGGGAATGGGGAAAGGGTGACAGATCCTGGGTGGGGCTGTGAACTCCAGCCTGGCTGCTTCTCAGCAGTTCTTAAGGACCCTGGCCAAATCCCAGCCAGGCAGGAGGGTGGACAGAGGGATTTGAGGTATGAGTCCAGCCAGCAAGAATGAGATCTGGGCGCTGGTCCAGCTGGAACCCACCTCCCAACTGAGGTGACGTTCCTGGCAGGCTTTGGGGACAAATCCTCAGCCCTGCATCAGGGCGAGACTGGCTGTCTGGAGCCCTCCAGGAAATGGCAGCAGAGTTGGGGGACACTCAAGTGATTGTTTCAAACAATGGACAAGAGGCTGAAGTTTTCTGAGCTGAGCACCTTCCGCCCAGGATCAGGTGCACCTAGTAATGGGCTGGACTATAAAGCCAGCCCCTGGGGCTGGGGACTCAGCACGGCAAGGGGGATCCAGGCAGGGGAAGGAATGCAGTGGTTCCTGCTGAGCCCCATCCTGGCCCTGCTCTGGGTGTCTGTGGCACAGGCCGAGGTCCTGGTACAGCCCGACTTTGATGCCAACAAGGTACGCGGGTGTCTGTGCTGTGCCTTGGGCAGGGATGGGGGCCCAGCCCTTGCCAGAAACAACAACAATGGTGGTAATAGTAACAGTGCCTTTTCTGGAGTGCCTGCCCTGGGCCTGGCACGTGTGGTAGATCCACTTTGCATTATACCCTGAAACAGCTCTGTGTGTGAGGTCACTGCTGGGCCCATTTCACAGCTGGGGAACTGAGGCTCACAGTGGCACCTGCCGAGGTGAGTTCTTGTCCACCCTAGCCTCCACCCAAAGACTGACACTCAGACCCCTCGCTGTGGGCTTCAGACAGGGCCCTGTCCTCTGGAATGTCCCCCTGGGTTCCTGGGCCAAGCAGGGTCCTGCCGGCTGCCCTGGTCACTGAGCTGCCCGGCAGTTCTCAGGCCTCTGGTATGTGGTCTCCATGGCGTCTGACTGTAAGGTCTTCCTGGGCAAGAAGGACCACCTGCGGATGTCCACCAGGACTATCACAGCCACTGCAGAGGGCGACCTCAGCGTTCACATGGAGTTCCCTGGGTGAGCTGCCTGTGTTGAGGGGTTACTGAGGGAGGCTGGGCAGTGAATAATGCCAGTTGTGTACCCCCAGGACGGAGGGCTGTTACCAGGTGGATGCCGAGTACCTGAAGGTGGGCTCCGAGGGCCACTTCAGAGTCCCAAGTAGGTCCTGCCCCACCTGCCTTCAGGGGCGCTGGACACCGCTTCTCCAGGGGTGACACGGGGCTGACTTTCCACCAGGGCCCCAGCTGCCCATCACCGCCTCCAGCCCTTCCCCCCTTCCCTCCCTTCCTCGCTTGGTTCACACCCCGGCAGCAGGAGAGGGCAGGCGTGGGTGGGGATCAGTGCACAGGCTCTGTCCACTTCTCCATGGACGTTGGCCTCATTCGCAGCCTTGGGCTACCTGGACGTGCGTGTTGTGGAGACTGACTACAGCTCCTTTGCCGTGGTCTATATCTACAAGGAGCTAGAGGGGGCCCTGAGCACCATGGTGCAGCTCTACAGTGAGTGCCCCCCTACCACCCACGGGCCACGCCCACCACCCACGGGGCCACGCTGTTCATGTCCACCATCCACTCGGCCCCTCATTCCCCCGCACACCAAACTGGTCAAGCCCATGAGCCATGGCCACGCCTACCATCCACAGCCCTGCCCACCATACCCACTGGCCCCGCCACCGACTGGGTCACGGCCGTCTTCCTACTGGGCCCTGTCCCTTCTCTCTACCCCTCTTGACCCCACCCACCATCCACCTTTCAGGCCCAATGCTTAGGTCCCACCCACCTTCGCCCATGCTCTTCTTATGGTCCCACCCCTTCGGGAGCTCCCCATCCCAGACCTCGTCACACACTTCCAAGTCTGGACCTGACAAAGACCAGGTGGGGATGGGGTTGGACCTCGCAGTGCTTTGACCGTGGAAGGGGGCTGGCTGGAAGAGTCCCTAAGGACCAAACACTGCGCCCACAACACAGGCCCTCTCTGGCCTCTGAGAGAGGTGACTCAGCCTTCCTTACTCAGCCTGTGCTTCTGAACTGAAGCTGAGGTTCTTTCTTAACTTCTGGGGGTTCCTCAAGGTGGAGTGGTTGAGATGAGGGCTGGAGGCCGGGCACGGGCCTTCCGGGACCCAGGACAGCCAGGCCACTCCAACCTCCAGGACACTCCGTGTGGGTTGGGAAGGCACCCGCTGCTCCTTCAGACAGGCAGAGATTTCGTACAGTGCACACTCTGCGCAGCCCAGGTGGAGGACTTATTGTCAGCACTCAGGGGACAGGAGGTTGGGGCACCCGCCTCCATTCCCCTCTTGCCCATGCCACAGTCCCTGTGAAATACTGGGCTCACAGTGACCCCTGCTCTGCTCCAGGCCGGACCCAGGACGTCAGTCCCCAGGCTGTGAAAGCCTTCAAGGACTTCTACCCGACTGTGGGACTTCCCAACGACATGGTGGTCACGCTACCCAAAACAGGTACACTGGCTAAGCCCCGCCCTTGCCAAGCCCCGCCCCTGCTAAACCCTGCCTGCCCAGCCTACCAGGCCCCGCCTACCAACCCTGCCAAGCCCTGCCCACCAAGCTCCTTTCCAGCCAAAGCCCCTCCCTTTCCAAGCTCCTCCCACCAATCCTGCCAAGCCCCACCCACCAATCTGCCAAACTCAGACTTCCCAAGCCCCACCCACCAAACCCCAGCACCACCAAGTCCCACCCGTGAACCTCCCCTCCAGCGAAAGCCCTGCTCACCTACCCTTTAAGCCTTGCTTCACGCTCACCCCTTAAACCTGCCCTCCCCTCCCTAGGCCCAGAGTGTGCAGGCAGCAGGTGATCTTCTTTTTCGGGGTGGGCTGGCAGCCCCTCCAGGCTTTCCAGCCCCGCATCCTCTTCCTTCCCCCAACACAGTCTATGAGAGGCTTTGGGCAAAGCTGGAAGGGAGGGTCTTTCGGCCCCCCTCTGCGGTGAGGGGTGGGACGGCCTAGTGGCCCTGGGTATCTGAGGGTTGCAGGAAGGGAAGGCAGTCCTGGTCTGGTCAGCATCTCACAGACGTCTTTTTTTATTTTTACAGATTCGTGTACCCGCAAAGGCAAAGAGGCACCCTGACACTTCAGAGTTCCACCCCAACCCTTTGCAGGTGGGGGCAGGGGATTCCTCCCTTGGGTTCTCCAGAGTCCGCATGGGCTGCCCTGGCAGCCTCTCCCCTCCCTCTGATGTAGCTCCCCACCCCCACCCCACTTTTCTGCTTCCTGACTCGCATGGTTCAGGCCTCAGCTTAGGTATCACCCCTCCAGGGAAGCCTCCCCCGATTTCCTAGGGCCGCCATAACATCATGGCTTTAAAAAACAGAAATGCATTCTCTCACAGTTCTGGAGGTCTTTGGGGTTAAGTCTATCTGGAAGTTCTAAAAAGGATCCACCCCAGGGCTCCCTCTGGCTTCTGGTGGTGCTGC
Source organism: Carlito syrichta (assembly GCF_000164805.1). Lineage (NCBI taxonomy): Eukaryota > Metazoa > Chordata > Mammalia > Primates > Tarsiidae > Carlito > Carlito syrichta. Next base: position 206,439 of record NW_007249970.1, on the reverse strand, counting down.
AGTCCTTGACTTGCATCACCCCAGTCTCTGCCCCCACTGTCACGTGGCCACCCTCCTTCTATGTGTCTGTGTCCAAACCTTCCTCTTCTTAAAAGGACACCAGTCACTTGAGTTAGATCCACCCCAAATCCAGGATACTCTCATCTTGAGATCCTTACTAATAATCTCTCTCAGCTGGGCTCGGTGGCTCAGCCTGTAATCCCACGCTTTGGGAGGCTAAGGTGAGTGGATTGCCGCGGGTTCAAGACCTGCCTGGGCAACTTGGCGAGACCTCATCTCTACAATAAATCAAAAATCA
>NW_007249970.1:191647-206023 GCF_000164805.1 Carlito syrichta | reverse complement strand
GAGCCCAGCAGGTTGAGGCTGCGGTGGCCGGGAGAGGCCACTGCACTCCAGTCTGGGTGACAGAGTGAGACTCCAACTCAAAAATAATAATAACAATAATAATCTCTCTCTCTCTCTCTCATTGTTTGGTTTTTTTTGAGTCAAAGTCTTCCTTTGTAACCCAGGCTGAAGTGTAGTGGCACAATCACAACTCACCACTGCCTCCTCTAGCCTCAGTCTCCCAAGTAGTTGGAATTACAGACGCATGTCACCGTGTCCAGCTAATTTTTTTTTTTTTTTTAAAGATGAGGTCTTGCTATGTTGCCCAGGCTAGTCTTGAACTCCTGGCCTCAAGTGATCCTCCTGCCTCAGCCTCCCAAAGTGCTGGGATTACAAGCATGAGCCACTGCACCCAGCCAATATCTCAAATACCCTATTTTCAAATAAGAGCACATTCGGAGGTTCTGGGTGCATGAAGTTTTGGAGGACACTATTATTCTATACTGTGTCCCCTAGGCCATGGCTCACTACCAAAGCCTGGGTCCTCCCTGGGAGCTGCCTGGGTCATCAGCTTCTGCCCAGTGCCCCACAGCCTAGTTCAGCGCCCATGGCAGGATGCCAGAAGCCAGTAGGGTCTCAGGGAGACCTTTCACAAAACCAGACACCAGAAAACTGCTAGGTCCCTTGCCCAGGCTCACCATCGAGAATTTGGGCACCTACATAACACCATGAATCACGAGTTGAATGTGACAGTCACCCCGCATCTGCAGGGACCCTGCAGACTTTCCTATTGGGGCAGGGAGGTGTTTGTAGGGTCTCTATCACAGCAAGCGTTTCCTCGGTTTCTTTTTTTTTTTTTTTTTGAGTCAGGGTCTCACTCTGTCAACCAGACTGGGGTGCAGTGGCATGATCATGACTCACTGCAACCTTGACTTCCTGGACTCAGGCAATCCTCTCATCTCAGCCTCCAGAGTAGCTGGTACTACAGGCACATGCCACCGTGCCCAGCTAATTTTTTAATTTTTTTGTAGAGATGAAGTCTCAGTATGTTGCCCAGGCTGTTCTCAAACTCCTGGGCTCAAGTGATCCTCCTGCCTTGACCTCCCAAAGTGCTGGGATTACAGACATAAACCGTCGTACCTAGCTGTTTCTGCATTTCTGTAGCTTCTCCCATCCTCTCCCATTAGTGTTTCCTGTGACTTTGTCCTTTTCTGTGGGCTTGGGGACAGCTCCTGGTGTTGTTCTCTCCCTGGCTGGCATCTGTTGTGCCTGGGGACATCTGGGTGGTGCAGCTTTCATGGGTCTGCACCTGTGTCTCCCTTCACACAGTTGGTGGCTTGAAAAACATGGGGGAGGGGTCAGTGCCAAGTCGCCCTTCAGAACAGTGGTCCCCAACCTTTTGGGCATCAGGGACCAGTTTTGTAGAAGACAGTTTCTCCATGGGTGGGGGAGGAGATGGTTTTGGGATGATTCAAGTGTATAACATTTATTGTGCACTTTATTTCTATTATTATTGCATTGTAATATATAATGAAATAAGTATACAACTCATCATAAAAAAGGAGGCGTGGATGGAAGTGGCAGATAAAGTAATAGGCCACACGCAGGCTAAAAGAACTGTCAGATTCTGACTTAAACCCTGCCATCAGATGCAGCTATACAACTGAAGTACATCGGCTCACTTGCCACTCACTGATAGGTTTGGATAGGCATCTGCAAGCAATGGATTTATTACAGTCTCTGTGCAGTCAAATCTCACTGGTAACGTTCATCTGTATTTGCAGCTGCTCCCCAGCACTAGCATCACTGCCTCAGGTCCACCTCAGATCATCAGGCATTCAAGTCTCATAAGGAGCACGCAGCCTAAATCCCTCGTATGCGCAGTTCACAACAGGGTTCACGCTCCCATGAGAATCTAATACTGCTGCTGATCTGACAGGAGGCAGGGAGGGCTCAAGCAATAATGTGAGCGATGGGGACTGGCTATAAATAAAGAGGAAGTTGTGCTCACTTGCCCATCCATCACCACCTGCTGTGCAGCCTGATTCCTAATAGGCCACGGACCAGTATGTGTTCGCAGCCTGGGGGTTGGGGACCCCTGCTCCAGAAGGTACTATGGGCAGAAGGCGTGAGCCCGTCTCCTGTCCCCCCCATTATTTGAAGAAGTAATTCTCCAGGTGGAGTGTCCACCTGGATGCGTCCTGGGTGACTGTGGTGGTAGTGGATTTGATTGTGGCTTTTGTTGCCATGCCAGGCCTCTCTTGCCATGCCAGGACCTTCCCCTGGGGCTGGACAGAGGCTGTGGCTAGTGAGCCATGGGCTTGGGGGTATGGCGGAGTCCCCCAGCCCCTGAGGGCAAGGCAGGGGCAGCAGTGTTGGTGCCATGCTGTCCTCCAGCTGAAGGCTGCAGAGGAAAGCGGTGGCTGGTGTGTGCTTCCATGTTTGCAGAAATCTGGGGGGAGAATTAGCTCTCTCTGCCATGCAGGGGATAGCCTTGGAAGGGCTCCCTACCTGTGCAGGGCAGCAAGGACATTTGTCATGGGAGTGGGTGTGTGGAGTGACCACGCTTTTGCTGTGCAGGGGGAGCAGAAGCAGCAGACCTCAACACCCCTGGAGTGGAGACCACAGCCTTGGACTGCCGGAAGCCTCTCCTCCCCCACCCACTCACCCCCCTCCGTGGGACACCTCCTCCTTCTATTATTCAATAAACAGATTCCAAAGCATGGCTCCTCACCTCTTTGGAGATGCCCTTGGGGGAGGAGGGGGGCAAAGTGCGCTCTGTCCTGACTCCAGCACCCCGGCGAGACTGAGGCAGGGAGGCAGGTGAGAAGTTGGCTCCTGATCTAGGGGGCAGGAGGCTGCAGTGCATGGCACCTGTTGGGGCTGCGCCCTTGGCCTGGGCTCCATGGGTTTGGAGAGTCTGTAGGGGAGCTGGGTGTCCTGTGAAGACGGCCCCAGCCACTGGGGCTTCCGGAGCATGCACAGGCCCCACTGCAGGAGCTGGAGAGGCAGTGCAGGTCCTGCAGGGGCTTGTTGGGGTTTAGCATCCACCCCTAGAGTGACCTTGGGTACCTCATTTAAGCCTCTGGGAACCCTGGTAATGGGTCATGGTCATGGCCAATGGCCTCCCAGCTGCCTGACTAGGCTGGGTGCTCCTTATTTCAAAGATCAAGAAACTGGCTGGGTGTGGTGGCTTGTGCCTGTAACCTCAGCTCTTTGGGAGGCCAAGGCAGGAGGATGGTTTGAGGCCAGGGGTTGGAGACCAGCCTGGGCAACATAGCGAGACCTCACCTCTACAAAAAAAAAAATTTTTTTAAATTAACCTGACATGGTGGCATGTGCCTGCAATTCCAGTTATTTAGGAGACTGAGAAAGAAGAATCTGCTGACCCCAGCAGGCAGAGACGGTGGTGAGCCATGATTGTGCAATTGCACTCCATCCTGGGGGATGGAATGACACCCTGACTCTAAAAAAAGTTTTTAAATCAAGAAATGGAGACTCAGAGAGGGTGCGTGACTTATCAAGGATTGCACAGCCAGTAAGGGATCAGACTGGGGTTCAAACACAGGTGGTTAGGCTCCAGGGCCCAGGCTCTCTGCTGCCCTCACAGGGATGTGGGCACAGGAGAGGCCCTGCTGGGGGCCCATTGGCCCTTGTTCCGTTCCTAATGCTGGGGTCCTCTCAACCGGAGCTATGTGTGTCCATGACATGTCTGGCACAAACTCCAAATGGCTGGGCATGGGGGGAGCCGGAAGGCGTGGAGGTTCTGGGCCATCGCTCACCCATCTTGGCAGCCTTCACAGGGCAGGAGCCGGAAGCAGCTCTGAGGGGCACGCCCTCTCATCCTGCCCCTGGTCACCAGAGACGTCGCTGCCTTCTCAGCCTGCCTGCCTACTCCTGTCCTACCTGGTTCGTCTAGAGCCACCCTGGGGCCTCCTCGGCCTGCCCGTGCTGCCCACCCAACCCCCCACTCCTGCTATTCAGTGGTCCCTCTCAGCCTCCAGTATGCCCTGGACATCCCTGTCCTGTTGGGTCCCCCTGTTACCTGCCCGCCAGCTTGTCCAGCATTTAAGGTGGCCATGTTCACCTGGGGAGTGGATGTCGTGACCAGGACCTACCCTCACCCGACCAAGCCTGGAGCCATTCCAGAGGGACGGCTGCCTCCTCCCCAGGACAGGGGTACTCCTCTGGGAGGAGTTGCCTGGACACTCTTGGGACCCTCTTGACTGTGTGACACTGGCCACTGCTGGGAGCTGGAGCTCAGGACCCCAGGGCGACCCTGGCCCTGTGTGGTGCCCACACTAGAGCCTGTCACCACCTGCCCTGCTGGGAGAAGGGCAGCCTGGCTGGGAGCCCCCCAGCCACACCTGGCCTCCTTCTCTGTTTTATTTGAAGGGGATGGGAGGAGGGAGGTAGATTTTGGTTATTTTTAAGTTCATTTCCAGAGGGTGGGAATTTTTTTTTAAACACGTGTCACAAATAAAGTTATTTTTGAAAATAAAAATTGCCTGCCTTAAAAAAAATCTCTGGGCCAGGCGCGGTGGCTCATGCCTATAATCTCAGCACTTTGAGAGGCTAAAGCAAGAGGACTGCTTGAGCCCAGGAGTTTGGGACCAGCCTGGACAACATAGCAAGACCCTATCTCTAAAAAAAATTTTTTTTAATTAGCTGAAGGTGGTGGTGAGTGCCTGTAATCCCAGCTACTCAGGAGATGAGGTGAGAGGATTGCTAGAGCCAGGAGGCCAAGGCTGCAGTGAACTATGATCGTGCCACTGCCCTCCAGCCTGGGTGACAGAGCAAGAACCTGTCTCAAAAAACAAACCAAAAAACCTCTGTGATTGACAATCAATGCACATGGTCAGGAGGGGTCAAAGAGCAACAAGGACAGTCATGGGAGGGCAGGGGTCGCTAGAGGTGAGGCTACGGGGCAGTCAGGCAGGGCCTGTGCCTGGTTTAATGCCCCGAGGCCACCATTGCTACAGATGGAAAAACAAGTGAGGCAGCCTGCCCAGGTCACACTGCTGGGGTAGGGGCCAGGGTCGGTGCCCAGAGCTTGACTCCCTGTCTACCCCAGTGTTCCTGCCCCCGCTTCCCACTGTGCCTGCAGCAAGGATGTACAAGGCTGGATCTCACAAGTCACAAGACTGGTCCCCGGGGACAGCAGAAAGCACGTCGTTGGTGAGGGGCCGGGAAGGTTGTTCTGGACATGGGTTGGAGGGCTCAGGCCAGGCGCCGAAGAGATCGGGCCCAAGTTCAGATTCCGCTGTGTGCTCGCTGGCTGCAGACTTGGTTCAGACACAGCCAAGCCAGGCCCCACCAGGCCCAATGGCATCTGTACAGTTATCCCCAGACTGGCCATGGGGAGGGAGTCACTCCTGGAGCCTAGGAGGTGTGGGTAGGCTCTGCCCCCAGCCTCCCAGACGGCCCCAACAGCATCCACCATCAGCCATATGCTGGGAAGAGCTGGTCCTCCTGTGGGCTTGGGTGGTCACTGGGGCTGGATGACACTTGGCAGATGCCCCCGAAATCTCTGAGTGGCCGCAGGTTTTCCTGAGCCCAGGAGGTCAAGGCTGCAGTAGCTGTGATCATGCCACTACACTTCAGCCTGGAATGACAGAGTGAGATCCTAACTCTAAAAAAATTTTTTTTTTAATCAAGAAATGGAGGCTCAGAGAGGGTGTGTGACTCATCAAGGATCACACAACCAGCAAGGGGTCAGGCTGGGGTTCAAACCCAGGTGGTCAGGCTCCAGGGCCCTGGCTCTCTGCCGCCCCCCAACAGGATGTGGGTGACTGGGTGTCCACATTCCCGGCTGACTGCACACACTGGCACTCCTTCCAGGTACAAATCCAGGCACTGTGGGAGCAGAGGCATCGTGAGCCCAGACTGGAGACTGCTCATGGAGGCCAAGCTGCTGCACGCCATCCTGGGCGTGCTGGTGGCACTGCCAGTGTGGACGGAGGCGGCCGTGGTTGACTTAGACCGGCAGAAGGTAGCTTTCCCCCCTTGCTTGGGCTAGCAAGGGTGCTGGCAGGAGGGGCCCAAGAGTGTCCAGCTGCTGCAGGTCCCCCTGGCCCTCCTACCTCTAGTTGGTGTCAGAACAGCTGCCCCGGCCTGGATGCTCAAGACGACCCCCTCGAGGGCTGGTGGCCACGTCCTATAGGGGCTCATAGCTCCACCCACCTAGCCTCCCCCTCCCTGAGTGTGAGACCTCCAAGGGCCTCCATGGACAGGTCTGTCCTCAGTCAGGCAGTGGGTCTGGGTTTTCCAGGGTTGGCGGGCTCCCCCTCCACACCCCAGGTCCTATACACACTGTGAGACCCAGAGGAGACCTCTTTTGGCACAGAGAGCTAGTGCCCACCCAGACACCTCTGTTGGCATTTCTCTCTTGCCAAGTCTGTCCCCGCTGCGGGGTGGGGCACACATGAGACAAGGGATATCAGAGACACAGATTCTTTTCTCTTGTAAAAATGACCAGTTTCTGGCCAGGCATAGTGGCTCACGCCTGTAACCCCAACATTTTGGGAAGCCGAGGCGAAAAGATTGCTTGAGCCCAGGAGTTTGAGATCAGCCTGGGAAACATAGTGAACCCTGGTCTCCATAAAATAATAAAACAATTAGCTGGGTGTGGTGGTGCGCACCTATAGTCCCACTCAGGAGGCTGAGGTGGGAGGATCGCCTGAGCCCTGGAGGTCGAGTGTTGACACAGTGAGACCTCGACTCCCCCAACCCCCCCAAAAGTGACCAGTTTCCAAAAGTTTCAGCTGAAGTCCGGGCTCTGGGTGGATTGTTGAAGGCAGGAAGTCCCCTGGGTCACACTCGCAGGACATTGCCTCCCCAGGTGTTTCCCACACTTGACTCTGCCCTCCAGGCCTTCTCCCCTGGGGCCCAGAGTCCTGCCGCCAAGGACAGGCAAGGCCTGCTTGTCCTTTTGCACGCCCTGCCAGGGGGCAACGAAACTAGCTGTGAGCCCCAGATGGCCGATGGGGGGCCCACCCCATCAGGGTCACTGACTCATGCCCCGAGCGTCCCCTTGGAAGCACGGGGTGCTAGGACAGTGGGCTCAGAGACGTCTGGTGGCCCTCGGCTGACCTCCCAGCGCCCACCAGCTCCCTGCTGCGGGAGGCCGCCGGGGGTGGATCTCGCTCCAGCGGCTCAGGGCTAAGCCCGGCTTCCGCTCTTCTCTCAGATTGCAGGGTTCTGGCGGGAAGTCGGGGTGGCTTCCGACCAAAACCTGGAGCTGAACGCCCGGAGACGAGTGGAGGGCCTGCGCCTCACCGTGAACGAGAGCCACCTAGCGGTGAAGGTCGCGTATAACAAGTAAGAGCCCCGGGCCGCCGGGAGGAGGCAGCACAGAGGGGCTGAGGGCTGGGCTGGTCGGGCTGGGCTAGCCCTCGACCCCCAAAGGAAGCCAGATACCCCAGCCTCTCGGATAGACATTTTATCTCGAACATAAGCATCGTGTTTCGATGAAGGTCCATCAACTTATAAGGACGAAAAATAGGCATGGAGCAGGCGGCTTGCCGGAGGAGGTGGCGGAGCCCTCTGTGAGAGGCCAGCACAGCCTCGGCCCTGCATGTTCCCTGCCCCGTCCTGCTCCCGGCTCTGGGGTGCTTCGGGGACCCGCCGGAACCCTGCCTGGACACGCCCCCCACCCCCTCCGGGAATGTGCCCAGCAAGTGGTACGCAGGCGGGCATCTTCCTGATGCCCTGCTCTGCCGTTTTTCAGCTCAAGAAGCTGTGAGACTGAAAATATAGTGGGCTCAGAGACAGACATTTCAGGGAAATTTGCTTTTCCTGGTAAGTGCTGTTGCCCTGTCGCTGCAGTTACAGCCTGTGGCCACACACACCAGCTACACTAGGCCTTGCTGTTCCCCATGCTTGTTTCTCATTGTTCTGCATGCCGTTTGCTGCGTGACTACCTGCAATGCTCCCCATGCCGTTCCCAATGCTGATCCCTGCATGTCTAATGCCCCAGACCCTCTCCTTCTCCTACCAACGCTTTGTGTTGTCCTTCAAGGGCTGCCCTAGCGTCCCGGGCAGCATGGGAGGGTCTGGGCACTGGGCTTGCAGACCCAGGCCTCCGAGGTCTGCCCCTCGGGGTGCCTGGGTCCTCAGAAAGTCTCCCTCGGCCCCTTGGTCGGCCCTGAAGGCCACAGGGAGATCCATGTGCTGGACACTGACTACAAGGGCTATGCCATCCTGCGGGTGTCTCTGCTGTGGCAGGGCAAGGACTTCCACGTGCTCAAATACTTCAGTAAGCTCAGCCTGAGCCAGAGGAGGAGGGCCTGGGGGAGCCCTGCCCTCTAGGGCCTGCCTGCCCAGCCCCACTGTGCCCCCAGCTCGGAGCCTTGAGGACGATAACCAGCTGGGCTTCTGGAAGTTCCGAGAGCTGACAGCAGACACTGGCCTCTACCTGGTGGCCCGGCAGGGTGAGACCAGGGCCTCGAGGTGGGGGGGACCCTGTGGTGGGGTGCGGGGAATGCTGGGCTTGGGGCCTGCAGGTGGGGGTCGAGGGGAATCCTGGGCTGGACCCTCATGGGTGGGGGTGGGGAGGAACCCTGGGCTGGACCCTGTTGGGGGGAAGGGTGGGGATGATGCGGGACTGGGTCCCCATGGGTGGGAAGTGGGAGGACCCCGGGCTGGGTTCAGCAGGTGGGTTCTGTGCCTCCTCACACTGTCCCATCCCGCAGGGGGTTGCGCCCAGCTCCTCAAGGAGGTGAGCCTGCTTAGAAGCCCCAGCCCCTGCCCGGTCCCCATGCTCACAAAAACCCCATCCCTGATGCCTGCCCTGGGGTGGGCTGTCCCCTCCCCATAAACAGGATACCCACACAAGCTGACCGCAATTCTAGAGACGCCTTCTGTTTCCTGGTTTGCAAAGAGCAGGAGCCTCCAGGATTGTGTCCCCAGGCTGCCAGGGGGGACCCGGGGAGACTGAGGACTGGGGGATGGGACAGAGCCAGGCAGGGGAGGGGAAGGGGCCTCCTCTGGCTCCTGACATCCTCCATCCCTGCAGGGCCACAGGCTGCCACTGGCTCTGTCCAATCCATCACCTCCATGGCCTAGCTTTGTCTGAGAGGTTGGGACTGCGGCCCCATTTTGCAAATAGAAAAACTGAGGTCCAGGGAGCCAGGATCTTTCCCAAAGCCAGGCAGCAGGACCTCAGCCCCACCACGTTGCCTCCCCACTGCCCCAGGGGTCCCTGAAGGCCACACAGGGTGCTGAGCCCTGTTCTCTGTGTCGCAGGAGCTGATTTAGAAGCTGGATGCTGGAATCCCTGCCCACCTCTCCTGGGCCTGCCTGAGGGGCTGTCCGTGCCTCCAAATAAACCTGGCTACCAGACCACTGCCCCGTGTCTTCCTGGGGGGCCAAGGGGGGACAGGTGGTGGGAATGCATCTGTCACAGGTTGGCAACTCACATGCAGGGGGCAGTCCCGCCTCTCATCCGGGATCCGATCCTGTCCAGAGCCCATGGCTGGCCCCAAGAGCACCTTCCTCACTCGGCTCCTGGAGCTGAAGATGGCCCCAGGGGACAGGGCCTGTCCCTGTTGCAGGGGTGTGGGGGAGCCAGGCAGGGGCAAGCCTGGAGGAGGGCAGCACGGTTGCCAAGAAGGGAGGCTCACAACAGGGTAGTGATGGAACACACCTCTGGTTCCTGCACGTGATGGGGTGTTTGGACCGGGTGGGCTGGTGGCCGGCAGTGCGGGTGTTGGGATCCAGCCCGGTGCAAGGCTACCTCCTGCTGCTGGGGCCGCTCCCACCTCCTCACCTCATTCACTCCTCAGTTTCACCCTCCTGTGCCCATCAGGCAGATGGGCAAACTGAAGCTTAAAGAGGACACAACTGGGGTCCATACGCAGGCCCACCTGCCCTGACGCGGCTGCCCGGTGCCTCCTGGGGTCTGAAGATGCCCAGACAACTGTGGAGGCCAGACCAGGCTGGGCCAGGGTCCTGGGGTCTGTGTGCTGCAGGGGTTGGACAGGACCCGACAAGATTTACTGGATGCTGTGTAGAATGTCCCTGGCTCAAAAAGTGCAGAAGACTCCTTTACCTTCCTTTGGGCGTGGGGTTTCCCAAGTGCAGATCCTCACAAGGGCCAGGGTCTACACCAGGTTTGGCACATGCCAAAGGGCACATGCCCCCACAGAGGTAGGGGTGTCCCAGCGCCTGCGCTTGTGGTAGTGTCCCTCTGGGAGCCCTGACAAACACGAGGTCTGAGATGAGCCCGCTCCCTTCAGGACAGATGAGGGTGGCACAGCTTGTGGAGGGAAGAGTCACAAGAAGGAATGAGGCCAGCCTGCCTCTAGGGCCCCAGGAGGGAGAGGAAGCCACTGCCCTTCTCCTGGGTCTGCAGGAAAAGGGAGATTTCCCCACCACAAGTGCATCTGTGGAGCTCTGAGCCCATGGGTAACCCTGCCCCCTCAACAGGGCCCCCCACTTCCCTCTCGGTGTCTCTCCCTCCCTGTCCCTCTCTCTGTCTCTGTCTCTTTCTCTGACTCTGTCTCTTTCTCTGAGTTTCTCTGTGTGTCTCTGTCTCTCCCTCCACCCTCCCCTCCCAACCCCTCTGTCCCTTCCTCCCTGCACCATACCTCCCTGTCTCCCTCTCTCTCTGTCTCTCCCTTCTCACCGCCCTCCCTCCCCGTCTGTCTCTCTACCTCCCTCTCTCCCTCTCACTCTCCCCTTTCTTTCTCACTCTATCTCCCTCTGTTTCTCCCTCTCTTTCTCTCCCTGTCTCTGTGCTCCCTCTCCCTCTCTGTCTTCTGTCTGTTTCTCTGTCTCTGTCTTTCTGCCACCTCTCTGTCATTCTCTCTCTGCCTGTCTCCCTCTCTCCCTCCCTCTCTCTCTCTCTCCCTCTCTCTTTCTGTCTCTGTCTTTCTCTGTGTCTCTTTCTCCCTCTATCTCTTTCTTCTTCTCTCTCTCTCTGTCTCTCTCCCTCTCTCCCCCCTCTATCTTTCTCCCTCTCTCTTTCTGTCTCTGTCTTTTTCTCTGTGTCTCTCTCTTTCTATCTCTTTCTCCTTCTCTCTCTCTCTGTCTTTCTCTCTGTGTCTCTCTCCCTCTATCTCTTTCTCTGTCTTTCTCCCTCTCTCTGTCTCTTTCTTTCTCTCTCTTCTCTTCCCCCTTCTGTCTCTCTTCCTCTCTCTCTCTCTCTCTCTCTGTCTTTCTTCCTCTCTCTCCCTTCCTCCTTTCCTGCACCCCTCTTCATAGTACAAACCCTCCCTACGTGTGCTGGGAAACCCCTTCTCAGGGTCTTATGCTTTGCCCTGGATTATCACTGGGGTGGGTGGGGGCATCTGACCTGGGGCTGCGGCCCTTGCTGGGTGAACCCAGTTGATGTCTCACCCTGGGCCTGATTCTCCCCGTGAGCTGGACCAGTGCTGGGTCAGGAGAGACCCAGAGGCAGTGGGATGCTGTGGAGTGGGCATGTCCTGCCAGGTGCAACAACTCAAGCGTCTTGAGAGAGTGACCCTGTGTTCCTTGAGAATGTGTGTCCAGTGTTCCGAGTTATGGACGTCGGGAAGGGCCAGCCTGGGTACTTATGCCAGACCCGTGAAGAACATCTGGACCCCATCCTGCTCCTTGGGATGCTGGATGTGCAGGGGACCGGAGCCCTTGGTTCTCAGCTGGGTGTAGGCTGCCATGGAGGCTGCCCTGAGAACATAATTGTATAGCAGCATGCTTGCCACACATGGATGCAGTTTCATTTCTGTTTAGCCGCTGCCCCTGGATGCCCTGTGTGCGAGTCTCCAGTGGACCCTGTGTCTTGCTCGCTGTCTCCACGTCATTTTTTTGACCCCTTAGACACTGTGCCATCCCCGCTGTCCTCACTGGGGGTCCAGCATGGCAGACAATGCTTGTCTGGACATTTGCTGCCCATTGTGGTTTCCTCAAAGAACTCAGCAGGTCAGCTGGTGGGCCGGAGGGGACAGGACACTCTGACTCACTCCTTGCTGCCCTCAGACACAGACTCAGCCATGCATGGGCACGGTCACCCTGGGTCCTGTCCCTGCTGTCCCAGGGCCCTGACGCCTATGCCGCCCTCCCCAGTTGGTGAATCCTATGCCCCTTTCAGGCCATCAGGTCACTGTGCCTGTTTCTGAGGCTTGTCCAGGGTCCTCTGTGAGTCCTGGATCATCTTTACCTGGGCCTGTGCCATCCACCCATGCCTGGCTGGAGAGTGTTGATGAAAAAACAAACACTATGCTGGGCGTAGCGGCTCATGCCCGTAATCGCAGTCCAGGAATTCAAGACCAGCCTGGGCAACATAGCAAGACTCCGTTTACTAAAACAAAAAAAAAAATTAGCCACCCACCTGTTGTCCTAGCTACTCGAGAGACTGAGGTGGGAGGATTACTTGAGTTCAGGAAATCAAGGCTGTGGTGAGCCATGATTGTGCCACTGAGTAACAGTGTAAGATCCTTATTCAAAAACAAAACAAAAAAAAATGTTTTTTAATCTGTAAAAGGTTTAAAGAAGTTATTTCTAAGCCAGTGTGAGTGACCATGGCCCAGGGTACAGTCTCAAGAGGTCCTGAGAACATGTGAGCATGTGCCAAAGCTGGGTGACAGCTTGGTTACGTGCATTTTAGGAAGACAGAAGTTACAGGCAAAGACAAAAATCAAGACATTTGAGGCTTATGTACATTTGGGTTGGACCCAAGAGGCAGGGCATAGTCAAGAAGGGGACTTACAGGTCATACTCATAGGTGGATTCAGAGTTTCTGATGATCATTTCATTGAAAGAGTTTAGCTCTGTCTATAGAATTCTAAATCAGTAGAAAAATTCTTGAGTTAAGACAAGGGGGTTGTGGAAACCAAGGTGCTTGTCACATAGATGAAACCTCTAAGTATCAGGTTTCAGAGAGAACACATTTTTGTGTGTTTGTTTTTTAGTCAGAGTCTCACTCTGTCACCCAGGCTGGAGTGCAGTGGCACGTTCATGGCTACCGCAGCCTTGATCTGCTGAGTTCAGGTAATCCTTCCACCTCAGCCTCCCAAGTAGCTGGAACTGCAGGCATGCACCACCATGCCTAGCTGATTTTTTGATTTATTGTAGCGTCCTCACCATGTTGCCCAGGCTGATCTTGAACTCCTGGGCTCAGGTAATCCTCCTGTCTCAGCCTCCCAAACTGCTGGTATGACAGGCGTGAACCACCATACCCAGTGAGAACGGGTGTTAAATATCTCTTTCTGGACCTTAAAAGGTGTCAGACTCTTAGCTGAATCTCTCCTAGATCTGGGAAAGACCTAGAAAGAGAAGGAGTTTCTCTACAGATGCAAATTTCCTCCAAGAGATATGGCTTTGCAGGGTCACTACCAATGATTTCCAAAAAACATATTTTGGAGGTAAAATATTTGGATTTCTTTAGTGCCTGCTATCTGCCAGATGTTACTGTACCAGAGTTAGACTGGTATTTGGGGTCTTATGACCACAGCCCATCGGTCAGTCTTATGATCTTAATTTCAACATTGATGCTGGTCAGCTGTGCTTATACTCCACAAGGGAGGGGACACAAGGAGCAATGTTCAACCTCCTTTCCCATGATGGCCGGGAGTTTATTTTTCAGGTTTCCCTTGGCTCAGAGGGGGCCTGTTGAGGTGGTCGGGGGGCTCAGAGTTTTATTTTTGGCTTGCAGTAATACCTGCTCTGACTGCTGAATAGATGAATGAATACATTAGTGGACATCCAGCAACACGACTTGCTGCCCCTGGGTGTGGTTCCTGTGACCCCGGCCAGTTGGCGGGCGCGTGAGCCACCAGAGGGTCTAGGACACGCTGCCAACCCACTTAATGAGGCCACACTGTCCTCTCTCAAGTGCCCCCGGGGAGGAATATAAAGTCAGGTCCAGGGGCTCAGAGCCAGCAGGTCTCTGACACCTGCCCGCCCCGGGGATGGAGGCCCCAGTGCTGGTCACCCTGCTGGGGCTGTGTATAGGGCTGACTGCTAGTGCGCAGGAGGCTGTGCTGAAGAACTTTGACCTTTCCAAGGTAGCATAGGACCCCCGAGCAGAAATCTGGGTGGTGGGGGATGGGCGGAACCCACACACACCTAGGAGGCCCTGAAGGACTTCACCAGCAGCATGGCAGAGGTGCCGTCCATCCTGGAACTTTCCAGACTGCTGTGTCCCCTCCAGTGGGGGGAGGATGTCCCGAGAGTCCCCCAAAGGCCCCAGTCCTGGACGCGGTGCAGCTGGGCAGCTCCCTCCCCATCCCTGTCCCCCAGTTTTCAGGAGTCTGGTACCAGCTCGCCTTCGCCTCCAAGATGCAACTGGAGGGCACCAAGGTGGGGAAGATGGGGGCTGTGGTGGTCGAGCTGGGAGAGGACCACCTGACCCTGACCGCCGTGTATGACCAGTGAGTGGGCCTGGCCTATGGACTCAGTACTGCGTGGCAAGGAAAG
>NW_007249970.1:182179-191617 GCF_000164805.1 Carlito syrichta | reverse complement strand
CAGGCCGGGCACAGTGGCTCACTCCTGTCATTCCAGCACTTTGGGAGGCCGAGGCAGGAGGGTCACTCGAGTCCAGGAGTTGGAGAACAGCCTGGGCAACATAGCCAGAATTTGTCTCTACAAAAATCAAAAAATTAGCTGTCGGCCTGTAGTCCCAGCTACTCAGGAGGCTGAGGTAAAAGGATCACCTGAGCCCAGGAGTTCGCAGCTGTGTTGAGCCATGATCGTGTCAATGCACTCCAGCCTGGGAGACAAAGGGAGACCCCGATCAAAAAAAAAGCCCCCAGAGCAGGACTCGAACTTGTGCCCCTGGGACACCCGTCATAGTCTCCTAAAGCAGGTCCCAGGTGACCTATGACCTAGGGACAGTGATGGGCGGGGCTCAGCCACCAGTGCCTGAACTCCTGCCCTGTGTGTGGGGTTCCGAGCTCGGCAGTCACCAGGGCCTTGCTGAGGTCCATTTTCTCATCCATAAGGCCAGGGAGGTGATAGACCCTCTCTGCAGGTAAGACCTGCAGGGCAGAGACAGGCCACCCAGAGGCCTGGTACACGTAAGGCCTGGTACCAGGAAGTGTGTGAGGCCATGTATTGTCAGCTGTGGCCATGTGTGTGTATGTGCATGTGGACGTGTATGTGGCCAAGTGTGTGGACATGTATGTGGCTGTTCTTGTGTGCACATGTGTGTGGCTATACGTGTGACCGTGCATGTGTGAATGCATGGATAAGCATGTGGCCATATATGTGGCTATGCATGTGACCATGGGGAGGGCGTATGTGTGGATAAACATGCGGTCGTGCATGTGGCTGAGTGTGTGGATGTTTGTGTGGCCATGCATGTGGTGGTTCATGTCTCTGCACCCTAAGAGCTGAGTGGGACTGTCATCCCTTCCCCTTGGCCCACCCTCAAGGGTACCTCCTACCTGGGCAGGGGTCCTGCTGTCTGGGGTCAAGGGCTTACCCTCTGGAGGCCCTCTGCAGCCCCCGGACCCCAGGCCATTCTCTGGGCTGTCCAGATTGACAGACGCGAGGGCAGCGGGTGGTGGACTCCTTGTCTTTCCAGGGATGGCCGCTGTCTGAAGGAGATAGACGGGTCCTCAAAGGAAGAAGCCCCTGGCAAGTTCAAGCTCCTGAGGGCAGGCGGTGAGCATGCTGACTCCAGGTCGGGTGGGGACATGGAATCCCCACTGCCCAGGGTCCCACTCTGGGATGGTTACTGCCACCATGAGGGGGGTTGTCCCTGCCTGAGAGGACCTGACCCCATGGGGCGCTGCCTAGACACCCAGTCCTCGGTGCAATGCTGATGCCAGGCCATCCATACCTCGACCCAATGGCTGCCTCATCTTTGAAACCTTAGAAGATGCCTGTTCAGATGTCTGTCCTGGTCAGGGGGGACTGCCCATCACCCTCAGGGAACCCTCAGGCCCCCTCCAACCGGTATGGGTGTATGCCTGTGATGTGCACATGTGGGCACATGTATGCACGTATGTGCACCAGGTGGGGAGAGCTCTGAGTGGGGAGCCCTTGCCAGGTGGGGGGCCAGGACATCACATTGGCTCATCTCGCAGGGAGCAAAGAGGTTCTCGTGGTGGACACGGACTACAAGACCTTTGCCATCCTGGACGTCTCTATCCACAGAGGGGATGTGGACCTGAAGTTCTTGAAGCTCTACAGTAAGCCAGGGCTGCCCCAGGGGGGGAGCCCAGATCTGAGGGGGACAGGACAGCCTGGAGGATGGGGTGAGTCCCCTGTCCCAGCCAGCCCAGCCCCCACATCCTCCCACAGGCCGGGACCCGAATCACAATGACTTCCCCCTGAAGAGGTTCCGGGAGGTGGCCCAGCAGCACGGGTTCACTGAGGCGGAAACACACCTGCTTGAGCGTGACAGTAAGTAGCTCCTGGCATGGGGATCTCCCAGAGATGGGTGCAGAGCTGGCTGGCCCAGTCCCTGCCCAAGTCTTATCACTTTGCTTTTGTCCACAGTGACCTGTGTGAACTTGTTGCAGCCTGTGAGTCCGCCCCCTCCATTCCCCATTCCTGAGTCTGGGGCAGCTCTGGGCACCTTGGGGAGGGGTCCTTTCCATCACACATGTTGACAGCTGAGCCTGGAGGGGCTCTGGGGTCTGTGGGGGGGCAGGTAATGTGTTCAGCTGCTCTCAGTTATCCTCCCTGGGCCAGCTTCTCTTCTGGCCACAGTGGTTGGGTTGGGGCCCTGCAGGTGGGGGGCTGGGGGGATGCTAGGTTGGGGTCCTCATGGGTGGGGGGTGGGGGTGGGGGAGACAATGGGCTGGGCTCCTGTGAATTGGGGGAACCCTGGGGTGGGGTGAACCCTGGGCAGAGCCCTGTGCAGGGGATGTTGGGGGGATACTGGTCTGGGTCCTCACAGGTGGGGGTGGGGAAGACACTGGGCTGGGGTCCCTGTGGGTGGGGGTGGGGGTGGGGGTGGGGGAAACCCTAGTCTGGGCCCCTGCAAGTGGGTCCTACATCTCCTCACTCTGTCTTGTCTTGCAGAGGGGTGCACCCAGCTCCTGAAGGAGGTGAGCCATCCTGGAAGCCCCACTCCCTGCCCAGTCCCCACCCTGACAAGAGGCCTAGTCCCCAGTGCCAGCCCTGGGAGGGGCTGTCTCCTCCCCATAAACAGAATACCCACACACGCTGATGATTTTGACTCCAGAGACGTGTATCTTTCCTAGTTTGCAAGGAGCGGGAGCCTTCAGGGTGGTGTCCCCAGGCTGCCAAGCAGGACCCAGGAAGGCTGAGAGACAGGACAAAGCTGTGCGGGGAAGGGGAGGGAGCAGCCCCTGGGTCCTGATGTTTTCCCTCCTCCCTGCAGGGTCATGGGGCTGCCAATGGCTCTGCCCTTCAGGTGATGTCAAGGGTGGGTGTGGACCATAGGCACCATCTTAGGGCTCCTGTGTCCTCCCTATCCTGCTTGTCACCTCCACTGCCTCGCTTTGTCTTAGAGGTTGGGACTGTGGCCCCATTTTACAGATAGAGACACTGAGGCCCAGGAAGCCAGGGGCTTTGCTAAAGCCAGGCAGCAGGACCCTCGTCCCTCTATGTGACCTCCCTACTGTTTCAAGGGTCCCTGGAGGCCACACAGGGTGCTTAGCCCTGTCCTCTGTGTCTCAGGAGCTGACTTAGAGGCTGGATGCTGGAGCCCCCGCCCACCTCTCCTGGGCTTACCCAAGGGGCCACTCGCACCTGCTCCAAATAAACCTCACTGCCAGACCACTGTCCCATGTCTTCCTGGGAGACCAAGGGGTACAGGTGGCAGGGGTACACAAAGGTGAGACTTGGGAGATGTCAGTCCCCAGTGACTGCTTGACACACCCCCTCCTGTCACAGAGGGAGTCCACATCATCCAAGGTCCTTGTGTTCACTCTGGCGCCTGAGCCTGACCACAGGTCCCTAGCCGAGCTCAGCAAGCAGGCTGAGGTGGGAGGCAGCCCTGGCGTGTATTTCCCCAGGAACCTCACTGTTTGGGATTCCCAGCATCAGGTCTGGGGTGTTTCTGCCAGGCTGGGGTGTCCTGACTTGTCCCTAGGAGCCCCAAGATTGGGTGGGGCATTTTGTGGATAACATGACCACCGGGGTCCTGGTGGTGATATCCCTGTCACACTCCAGGGAGCAGTAGGCACAGTCTGTGAGAATGGGGTGGGTTTAGGGGGTGAGTGAGCATGGCCAGTTCTCGGCCTGAGTCAGGAGTAAAAGAAGTTATTCCCAGGCTGGTGCCAGCCCAGTACAAGGGCTTTGACCAGAGTCAAAGACTGTGCTGACGTGGTTGAGTTCCTGAGAGTTATTGGCTTTGCCTGTCCTCTCCCCTCAGCTACAGTGAGGACAGCCTATGCTTCCCCCATCCTGAGTGCTCAGACCTCCACCCACCAGGCTTCCCCAGACCCCTGCCCTAGGAGCTGCTCACACCTGCCCCAAGTAAACTACTGCCCCCATGTCTTCCTTGGGGGGACTGAGAGGTGACAGCTGTGGGAGACCCCTCTGCCCCAGGTATAGCCACCACAGGGTTTTTTCTGGAATGACTCTACAAACATGGCTCACATGCAGACCAGCAGCCTCTGCCTCCCATCCTAGTGTCCCACCTATCCCTGTCCCATTCAGAACCTAGCAGCTAGATGACCCTGGGCATACAGGCTCATAGTATCTTCTTCACTCTCTCCCATCCTGCTCCGTCCTGCTGCCAAGAGCTGGATGTGACCCAGGCCTCAACCCTGGGAGAAGAAACAAGGACAGTCTCCTGCTGCCATCTCAACAGGTCTCTCAAATGAATGGAGACCACATCTGCTCCTGCCTATATCCTCCCATGGCTCCCTATTGCCAGGACTCAAATCCCAGACAGGTGTCCAAAGCTTTCTGATGTGACCACTTATCTGGTCTTCCTCACCAGCCTCCACACCATCTATAGAGCCTCACTCTCTCATGCCATGAACTGCACTGCCCCTGTCTGATGGCTACAGAATCTCACAGTGAGGTTCCAGCACCCGATGTGCAGAAAGAGAAGCATGTGCACATCAGCACTGAGGAGCAGAGAAGAGATTATTTAATTCGGTCCAATCATCTGGGCAGAAGAGACAAACTATCAGCATCCACCTGCTTTTGAACATAACTAAGGGCTTTTATGGGTAGCGTAGATGTGTAGGAGGTGAGAGTCTCAGCGATCAAACTTTCAGAAGCCATGGAGGAGGTCTCACAGGAGGTCTATGTGCCCTAAGGATCACAGTAGTCTGTGTGTCCTAAGGGTCACAGGAGGCCTATACACCCTTAAGATCACAGGAGTCTATGTGCCCTAAGGATCACAGGAGGTCTGTGTGTCCTAAGGATCATAAGAGGTCTATGTACCCTAATGTAAGAAACAAACTCACCTGTTCAAAATCAAAGGATGGACATGGACCCACAGAGTACAGCAGAAGAAAGGCTTTAATGGTGGTATTGCAAAATTGGGTGTCTGGTAGACAGGTACACCTGGGGTGGCTCCAGCAAGCAATTTATTCCCTAGTGTGCTAATACCTCCCCTGGCTCCTCATTGGCTGAGTACTATGGGGTGTACAGTTTTCCTGGATACCATCTAAGTTCCATTTTTCCCCCATATAATGTTATCCCTGGTTCCCTTTAAGTCTCTATTTTCTTAAGGATAGCATGTTGTCTTCTCATTGGTCCATTTCCATCTCCTGATTGTTTGGGAGCTGCCAAAAACTGGTGGCTGAAGATTGCTACACCCACAAGCTTGTGTAGACAGGCCTTGAAAATGAACCATCCGAATGTTTCTTAAAAATTTCCTCCTCAGCCGGGCTCGGTGGCTCAGCCTGTAATCCCGAGCCTTTGGGAGGCTGAGGTGAGTAGATTGTCTGAGCCTGCGGGTTCGAGACCTGCCTGGGCAGCGAGACTTCATCTCTACAATAAATCAAAAAATCAGCTGGGCATGGTAGCGCTTGCCTGTAATTCCGGCTACTCGGAAGGCTGAGGCGGAAGGATCGTTGGAGCCCAGTAGGCGAGGCTGCGGTGGCCGGGAGCGACCACTGCACTCCAGTCTGGGCGACCGAGTGAGACTCCAACTCAAAAAAAACAAACAAAAAAAGATTCCTGCCATAATTATAAGAGAAGTTAGGACCTAACCTACTATTCCTTTCCATTTCCCAAATCATCCTTCTAACCAGTAGGTGACTGGGTCATCAATACCTGCATTTTCTGCTAATTTGTTAGCTCAGGTTGTTAGTCCTTATAAGGCTTTGGTGATGGTTCCATCAGGGGTGGTGTTATCTGGGAAGAAAGTACAGCATTTTCCTCCTAACAAGACAAACTCCTCCTTTCTCTGCCAGGATCATGACTAATGCAATTCAGTTTTCCCATGCCATCTGGCTGGTGGCATCCTGTTGACTAGTTACCCCTTGGAGGGCATCCCTGGAGTAGTTAATAAACCTTTGCTGATGGTAATATATATAATTGATCCAATCCATGTTCTTATTAATGGTGGACCACCAGAAGAGTGATGATTTAAATCCAATAGCTATTTGATTTCTGGCCTTAAATTCACTGGGGACTCCTCTATTGAATCTATGTACACATTGGAGTCAAAAGATCTCCTAGAGCCCTTAGATTTTGGTGACAGGCACTGTTACTTTCAGTGGTTTGATGGAATGCCAAGGCAAATGGGATGGCCAGTTGGACTAGTGCCAAGTCCCTGTCCAGGCGGACGGCAATGGAATATGCAGGACCCTCCTTCCACCAAACATCCACTCATGGGATGTATAGGTTAGAGCAATTGTGACTCAACTCACCGGTGACATTTAGGATATGGGTGCAGGTCAACAGGTTCTCCTACAAGCTTATTGACCTCTTTCTCCTGCCTTGAGAGGCAAGAGAAGTAATTCATAGTCCCTACGGAGAAGGAGGGGATTGCCCTCAGGTCTGACCTCCGCAATGCGGGAAAGAGCAATGGCAAACTCTTGCAGGTTTCATTTCCCCATACATCCTTGCCTTGGTATAGAGCCATCATGCAACTTATCCCTGCAGGGTCTGCATCCCATCCAAGAGGAAATGGAACTACCTGCACCTGTGGCTGCCCTGCAGCACAAGCATAGCATTTGCTTTGGTTGAGTGCATGCACAAAGAATTTAACCCATTCTACCCAGGCATTGACATCACCATATCCTGTCTCAGTTTCAAGTGTCTATCTTAAATCTTTGACTTCAACTATAGTTTCCCTTTTGGGATCATTATTAGGAGGATTGTCATGTCCTCCAGGACTTGGGGTTGGTTTAGGTATATCTGATGTGTTATTATTAACTAACCTAAGGGCCAATTGTCCTAGGGTTGTTTTTTTTTTCCTATGACATCTGCTCCTAATCTGTATATCCAAGATGCCACCCTTGGCTCTTGATCCAGGGCAATTGTGTTGTTAATAGTTAAAAGTATAGGGTTACAGTCTAAGTTCTGACATACTTATGGTAGAGCATCCTTAGAAAGATGTATTTTATCTTTTAAAGGTCTCCAATTTGGGGTGACTCACCCCAGGTTTACTGTCCATCCTTTCTATTGGGTGTTCCACCAGACATCATCCCAGCTGAGGCTGGGACTGTCATTATTATAGCCAGTGCCTGTTTCTGGACAAAGATATTTTTCCATCTGTGACAATTCTCTCTGATTTTCTCAATCCCCACAGGGTAGAACTTCACAAGCATCAAACCGAATGGTTTGGGGTGTTAGAGTTTTTGTTATATTCATTACCAACTTGATTGGGTATCCATGTGTTCCCTGCCAGTTCCCACTACCTTCCACCCCATTCATGATCATATGTCCTATCCATGTTAAATACCAAATCTAAACCCGGTCCATGTTTCTTACGGAAATTTCCTTAGAGTGACCCTTAAGGATTCTCTAGGAGACCTAAATACTTCCCATTGATCTTTGGCTCCTTTTTGAGTTACTGGTCCCTTAACTCATGTATAGTGAATCCACCCATTTTCGGCCTTTTACACGGCAGTCTTAGTAGTCAGGAGTACTTGATAGGGACCTTCCCAACTTGGCTGGAGTTTATCTTCCTTCCAGGTCTTTATAAGGATGAAATCACCAGAGTGGAAGGGATGAACAGCAAACTGGAGACGTGTGGTCTGGGCAAGAATTCCTTTTAACCTAAGGGATGATGAAGTGGAAGATATGGCCAGTATGTCTTTAGAAATTGGACCTTAGTTTCCATAATGAGAAGATCTATAACTCTACCCAGGTATGGGAGTACATACAGTAATTCATAAAGTGACAAGCCCACATCTTTTCGTACAGCTGTCCTGATTCTGAGAAGTGCAACTGGAAGGCACTTCACCTAGGGTAATTTAGTTTCCATTATTAATTTAGTAATAAACCCTTTTGAGGGTCTGATTCCTCCTTTCAACTTTCCCTGAGGAAGGAGAGTGCCAGGAGGTGTTGTAATCCCCTTGAATCTGTGCACTTCCATTACCCCCTTCAATACCCACGGATGTAAAATGACTTTCATTATCTGAGCCTACATTTTCAACTAGTCTGAATAGCAGAATAATTTGTCCTAGAATTATTTCAGTTACAGACCCTATAGTAGCAGTTGCAAGGGGGAAGGCCTCCACCCAACCTGAGAGATGATTCATTATCACTAATAAGTACCTTAATTTCCCTATTTGGGGCATTTCTGTGAAATCTACCTGAATGTTTTGGAATGTTCTCAGTCCTGAGGACCTTCCACCCTCAGCTTGGTTTCGAATTACCTTTTTGTTTATCCTCTCACAGGTTATACAGCCTTTACATACTTGCTTGGCAGTGATATAGATGCCCACGCATCCATAAGCTTTTAATATGGCATCGCACATGGGCTGAGGACCTCAGTGTAACATAATCACTAATTCTCTCATTATAGGCTTGCTAGTCACCCGGGAGGAATCATTGTTCGCCCCCATTCCAAATAGCTCCTGACCTGTTTTAGTTCCCCTTCTTCCTCTTTAACGAATTGAGGCTTTAGTATTACTTTGGGGATGGTAGGAATGAGACCCAAGAGTTTCACTTCTTCTAGAGCAGCTTGTTTTGTGACTCGGTCTGCCAACCTGTTTCCTACAGCCACCAAGGTGCTCCCCTTTTGGTGACCATTCACATGTAGTACTGCTATTTCAGTTGGGATCAGGAGGCTTTTCAGGACCTTCTCGATGAGCTCCCCATGTACGAACTCCTTTTCCTTGCAGTCGATGAGAACTTGATCTGTCCAAATCTTCCCGAAGACATATACTACCGCAAGGGCATACTTGGAGTTAGTATAAATGGTACCCTCTTGTTCTGCAAGGAATGTTAAAGCTTGATTGAGGACATACAAGTCACAGGTTTGTGCAGCCCAGTTGTGGGACAGTTGACCCTTCTCACATATAGACTGTTGATTCCCATTGACAACTCCATATCCATTAAGCTTCTTTCCTTCAGGAGGACCCATCTATAAATAGCCTTGCCCCATCATGTAGCGGGATCTCTCATAGGTCTGATATAACTTTGGTTTGTGATTCAATGATATTCAAGCAGTTATGATCTATTGTCTCCAGGTGTGCATCACCTTTCCATAAGAAACTAGCTCAGGCAAGCATCTGTGGTTAAAATTAAGTCATCCTTTCCTAATAGCATAGCCTCATATTTTAGTATTCAGGAATCAGTTAACCATCTCCCTGCTTTTTGTTTGAGTATGGTTCTGACCTTGTGAGGAGTACTGACTATTAAGATTCCCCACCTAGCTGGGCTCGGTGGCTCAGCCTGTAATCCCTCGTTTTGGGAGGCTGAGGTGAGTGAATTGCCTGAACCTGCGGCTTTGAGACCCACCTGGGCAACTTGTAGACCTCATCTCTACAATAAATCAAAAATTAGCCAGGTGTGGTAGCGCGCACCTATAGTTCCAGCTACTTGGAAGGCTGAGGCGGAAGGATTGCC
>NW_007249970.1:152444-182157 GCF_000164805.1 Carlito syrichta | reverse complement strand
GAGCTGCCACTGCACTCCAGTCTGGGTGACCAAGTGAGACTCCAACTCAAAAAAAAAAAAGACCTCCCTACCAAAGGTCAGTTTCCTGCTTTCTTTTACTAACAGGGCAGTGGCTGCCACTGCCTGGACACATTTTGGCCATCCTCAAGAGACAGGGTCAAGGAGTTTAGAGACAAAAGCGACAGGCTGCTTCTTCTCATCGCCCCAAGTTTGGGTTAGTATCCCTAGGGCCACGCTTTGATCCGCCACAGCAAACAAGCTGAAATGACTTGTTTAGGGAAAGAAGAGCCAGAATAGGAGCTGCAATAAGGGCCCACTTTAAATCCTCTATAGCTTGTTTTTCCCCCGGAGACCATTGTAAGGGGTCAGGTTCCTCCTCTAACAGTCTCAGATACAAAATTATTGTTCTTTAGGCATAAGATTCAATCCATAGCCAGCAACAGCCAGTTAGTCCTAAAATCTTTCTGAGTTCCCTCTTGGTTTTGGGCAGGACCAGGCTCACTCTGCCCTAAGGATCACAGGAGGTCTGTGTGCCCTAAAGATCACAGGAGGCCTGTGTACCCTAAGGATCACAGGAGATCTACGTGTCCTAGAGATACAGGAGGTATATGCGCCCTAAGGATACAGGAGGTATATGAGCCCTAAGGATCACAGCAGGTCTGTATGCCCTAAGGATCACAGGAGGTCTACATGCCCTGAGGATCACAGGAGGTCTGTGTGC
This sequence comes from Carlito syrichta, assembly GCF_000164805.1. NCBI lineage: Eukaryota > Metazoa > Chordata > Mammalia > Primates > Tarsiidae > Carlito > Carlito syrichta. Next base: position 181,436 of record NW_007249970.1, on the reverse strand, counting down.
CCTGAGGATCACAGGAGGCCTATATGCCCTAGGGATACGGGAGGTATATGTGCCCTAAGGATCACAGCAGGTCTATGTGCTCTAAGGATCATAGGAGGCCTACGTACCCTAAGGATTATAGGAGGAATACCTGTCTTAAGGATCATAGGAGGTCAATGTGCCCTGAGGAGGTATATGTGTTCCAAGGATCACAGGAGGTCTGTGTGCCCTAAGGATCATGGGAGTCCTGAATATCATTGTCCTTTGGAGTATCTGGGACTATAAATGCATGTCACCATGCCTGGCTAATTTTTTTTATAGAAACAGAAAATTAAATAAGGCTTCTTGAACTGTTCTCTTGTTCTGTATGAGTAATATCAAGTTGGGTGCCCATGTAGAAGGGGCCCCCTTGACCACAGCGTTGATCATGACCTGTGTAAGCGCATACTCAGTAGTGAATATCCCTGTTGCCATAAAGCCAGTCTCTCATGGCCTGTGTACACATCATATCAGGTGCTTCATCTGGGGGGCTCCACTTGACATTTATACAAGGAGTTGGAAAGTTCCTTCTCTCAGGGATAGATCTCACAGTGGCTTCTGACCAATCCAGATTGGCTATTCCCTCCAAAATGACCTCCTGTATGTCTGGATCATTTATACCCATCTGTGATTGTTTCACAGTAAGCTTTGGGTTCTGCACCAGCCCAAATGGGCTCTTTTCTCTGCAGAATTTAAAACCAAAGATCCTGCCCCTCCATTTAGTTGCTGTCTCAATCCATTTTTTTTTTTTAAGTCTGGTTCTCACTCCAAGACAGGAGTGTAGTAGCATAATCATGGCTTACTGCAGCCTCAGTCTCCTGGGCTCAGGCCATCCTCCCACCTCAGTCTCCTGAGTAGCTGGAACTACAGGCATGTGTCAGCATGCCTGGCTAATTTTTTTGATTTTTGTAGAGACAAGTTCTCACTATGCTGCCCTGGTTGGCCTCAAACTCCTGGGTTCAAGCATTCCTCCCACCTTGGCCTCCCAAAGTGCTGAGCCACCACACCTGGCCACATATGTACTTTCTTATTTCCCTTTCTTTCTTACTTAAAATGCTGCATACTTTATACACCCTTTGGCACTTTGTCCCCTGTTGATACTACAGCCTGCCTCACACTCCCCCTGGGCTCACAGAGGTCTTCCTCACTGTTTTTAGTAGCTGCATAGGACACTTATGGAGGATCAATCGTTCATTTAATCAATCTTTTATATGTGTGGGCATTTAAGTGGTTTCCAATAGTTTTCCATTATAAATAATGCCTCAATGAGTAACCCTGTGCATGTGTGTTTTTTTGTATTGTTGCAGTTGTTTCTTTAGGATTAATTCCTAGAAGTGAGATAACTGGATCAAAAGGTCAAGGGTATGTAGTTTTGTTAGATATTACGCCCCTGTCCCCAAGTCTGTTCCGATCTGTGTCCAACAGCAGCTGGTGAACACAGACGGCAGGATAAGCTCTTCACTTTCTGACAATATGAGAAGTGATCATTGGAATCTTGTTATTGTTTCAATTTGTTTTGTTGTTGTTGTAGTTGGTTATTGTTTTTGTTTGAGTTGTCTCGCTCTGTCACCCAGGCTGGAGTGCAGTGGCACAATCACAGCTCTCTGCAGCCTTGACTTTCAGGGCTCAGGCAATCCTCCTGCCTCAGTCTTCCAAAGAGCTAGTACTACAGGCACATGCCATCACACCTGGCTAATTTTTTGTAGAGATGGTGTCTCACTATGCTGCCCAGGCTAATTTCCTTCTCCTTATTCTTTTTTGTGGGGGCATTTTCATCAGCCAAGTGTTTTAAATTCTTATTTTGTTTCTATTTCTAGTAGCTAAACATCAACTAAAGACTTTAGTCTACTCATTTCTGGGACAGGGTTAGCAGTTTCGGTGGTTCATAAGATTCCTAAAACATGCTTCCAGTGCTATGAATGTAGGAAGCTTTCTTTAAAGGACAGCACTAAGAAACTGTAAGAGTGAAGAGGGGTATCACGGGGGAAGCAGTGGTGAAAACACTCCTCTCCACCCCGCCGCTGAGGGAGTGAGGAAGGAGGTTAGAATGGTGGCAATTTAGAACCTCAGAAAGACCCCCCAGACCCCTGGAGGAGGTGCCAGATGGCTGGGGGTCTCGGAGGAGGGCACAGTGTTGGGGTAAGGGTACACTGGAGTCAGCTAGATTGAGGAGGCGCTGCTGAGGCCATCCACAGGGATGCCAGCAGATGGAGGCCGGGAGGTGGCAGTTGGCTGGCCCGAGTGAGGTTTGAGAGCCCAGCTGCAGAGTAGAGTGGAGAATGACATAGTGAGGAGCAGAATACAGCCAGACCATCTGTGCAGAGAGGTCCCTACCTCCAGGCCGGGCACAGTGACTCATACCTGTAATCCCAGCACTTTGGGAGGCCGAGGTGGGAGGTTCACTTGAACCCAGGAGTTCAAGACCAGACTGGGCAACATAGCAAGGCATCATCTTTACAAAAAAAAAAAAAAAATTATCCAGGTGTGGTGGCATGCACCTATAGTCCCAGCTGCTCGGAAGGCTGAGGCAGGAGGGTCACCTGAGCTCAGCAGGTTGAAGAGTTGTGATTGTGCCACTGCACTCGAGCCTGGGCAACAGAGTGAGATTCCAACTAAAAAAAAACCAAAAGAAACACCAGCACCTAGTGGTATCTGGCCCTGGGAGCCACGCTGTCATGGTCAGGACTCACCAGAGAAGACAGGCTGCTGTCTGAGGCCATTGATAGCCCCTGTGGAATCAGTTCCACATGGCCAGGCTGTGGTCAGTCACTGGCAGCTGCCCTAATCCCCGCAACACACACTACTTCTGATTTAGAACCTACCAGAGAAAGCCAAACACTGCCCCCAATCCCGTGAAGGCTCCACCCTGAAGAGCCACCAAGACTGCACCACAGCACAGTTAGAGCGCCCTCTTCCTGCCTAGTAGTCTGCCCTGCACCGGGAACGGTGACCGATGCCTGCTGCAGTGACTCCTGCAAGTACAATCTTTGCTGTCTTGTCTGGTGGTCTTTTTTTCCACACCGACCCACCCCAGTAGTAGCACCCAGTTGCTTTGTGGCTACTTTGAGAACCAGCCTCCTGTGGCCCTTCGGGACCCCAGCAGGCTGCTAGTGTTCCCTCCTGAGGCTACAGGTCTGGGCAGCTGCCCTTTGATTTCATTCCGCAGCCTCTGGACGGCACCTGCCTGCAGCTGGTTTGGCGGGTGCCTTGATGACCCTGTTACTCAGGGAGGGGGTACTGCTCCCGGCATGAGATGGTCAACCACAGGTTCTTGTGTTCACATTTGGAGTAACTTTGCAAACAGACACAGGAGAAGCGGAGGAGTAGCTTTATTAAGCAGAAGAGTCCATTCCCAAGAGTGGGGAGTAGCAGAAACAGCCTGGCAAGCCTGTTTCTTCTGCCTCAGTTGTTGTTGAGCTATGACTTTTATGTTTAGGGGTGCTGAGGGGTAGGTCTAGGGGTGGGTTTTTCCTAGAAATGGGTGACCTTGAGGCTGGGTCTCTGTTACTCCTCCTTCACACTGGGCAGGGGAATTTCAGGATTTATAGGGTCACATGGGGACTGTCATGATGTCAGGTGTATGATGGGCATGGGAGTCTCCCCAGGGTAATTTTTTGCTAATAGTATTACAATGAAGATTTATCTTGGGTCAACCCTGGCTACTTATGCACATGCTCCGGGGATCTCTAAGCTGCTTCCTGCCTTGGTGGTCGACTCTCGACCACAAGCATCCTGGATAGACAGACTACAGAGCTGCAGGAGCGTCTGATAAGGGCCTAACAGGTAGGCAGATGTGACAATTCCTGTAGTCGGGCCACTTGCATGCATGCGTGGTTCTGTACTCACTGCTGGAGGCATCCGTGAGCCTGGAGCTTTCCTATAGCCCTGGAATTTTCTGAGTCCAACTCTATCAGCCCCAACTGAGTTTCCTAGACTCTCAGGTGATAGAAATGGACAAGATGCCAAACCAATTCCCAGGCAAGGCCTCACTGGGGTCTTGTACAAGGTTCAGGAGGAAGAGATTTCTGGCTAGCTCTCGAAAGGGGGTTAGTGTCTGGGCCTTTTATTAGATAAGGGAAGGGGGTAACATCAAAGGAAAAGGATATTAGCATGACCAGGAAGGGGTTCTGATACACAACGACAATTGTAGACACATACTTCATCATATGTTGCATGTACAAAAAATGACAGATCACCCCTCCTGGTGTGAGGATGCTAGTATTATAATGAAGCAGGGGTCACAGTCGGACACTCTCTGGTCCTTTGTGCGTGAGGGGGAAGGGCAGGCAGGGGAGGCTATCCTCTCAAGCAAGGTTGATGGTGAAGCATTGCTTATCTTTTTTTTTTTTTTTTTTTTTTGAGACAGGAGTCTCTCTATGTTATCCAGGCTCGTCTTGAACTCCTGAGATCAAGAGACCCTCTTGCCTCGGCCTCCCAAAGTGCTGGGATTACAGGCATGAGCCACCACACCTGACCTCCACTGCTTATCTCAACAGGGTTTTCAAGGCTATGGTCTGCAGGACAGCTCTGGCTGTAGTTTGGCTGCCAAGTCTGGTAGTCAAAGTCTGTGAGGGGCTGAGTCCTCTTCTGTCTCAGCTTGGCCTGGCCCATCCTCCCAGGCCCAGTTTGGGGTTTCTGCTGCCTTTAATACTCTGAGTGGTCAAATTAGGTCTGCAGGAAGCCCTCAATGGGGCTGGTGGACAGGGTCTACAGCATGAGATTTGCCTGTGTCGGTGACCACAAGTGGCCCAAATCTTGCGGTTGACAGAGGCTCTCCCTGCATCCCTGATGAGTAAGTGTGTGAAGGGGAGATCCCAGGACAAGGCTGTGGCCTCAGTCTTGAGGGGAAGGGATCCTCCCAGCTCCTCCCTCTGGGTCTTGGTACCCAGATGGGCCCTGCCCAGCACCTGTGTCCTCAGCTCCCTGACAGGGGACTGGGATGGCCCCAGGGCAGGAAGCCCAGTCAGCAGGAGGCCGTGGGAAGCCTGGAGACTGGCCAGCATCCATCTGGGGGAGAGGTGGGAAGTAGCATGGCAGGATGGGGACCCCAAGGGCGGAAGGAACAGGACTGGGGGTACCAACTGTGGTGGGCAGGAGGCCAGGCCACAGAGCAGGGGTGGGTAGGCTAGGAGGGGGTGGGTGCCTTTTGAAAAATACTTTTTATATTTTTAATGATTGGAACAAGAGATAACCACAGTATCTGGAAGAACCACTTGTTCTTGGCCAGGCCATATGTCTCCTTAGATTTGCCCTTGGCTTCCCACCAGACCTGGTGATGGACAGCAGAGTCCCTGCTTTGCCAGACTCAGTGAGGAAGAATGTCACATCCCCAGGGAATGGAGGAGATGGTGCAACTGGTTCTAGGATGACCATTCTGGAATCTTCTGGGTGGATGGAAGCAGGGATCAGCACAGCATGGTTTACTTAGATCAGCTTCCTCACATCCTAGGTCCCTCTGTCGGCTCTCCAGTAGGGCTGGGCTGGGCGCAGAGGCCACTGCTGCACAATGCCCCCGCCTTGGGTGACTTTGCAGGAAGAGAGGCCAGCTGGGAGTCCTGGTGGCCAATGCCACCCACATCCAAGTGTTTAGAGCCATATAAACAGGTTTCCAGGGCTGGAGGGACTGCACATCCTGGGCCCTGTGGCGTGCTGCAACGTGTGGACCCTGGGAGGATGGGTGGGCTGCTGCTGACTGCTCTTCTGACTCTTGCCTGCGTGCCCTGGGCCCAGGTGGCCTGGCTGGAAAGGTTGGACCCTAAGCAGGTAATAGCCCCCCTGCAGGTGGAGCAGACTAGTCCTGGGGGCCAGGCCCTTCTTTGAGGTCACATGGCTTCTGGGCTCCCCCTGCCTGGGGCCAGCCCAGACTAGCATGGGTGGCAGGGGATAACTGGGCCTATACCAGGGATACCTGGGGCTCCCCCTCTGGGTCAGAATGCCGGTGGGCCTCTTTCTGACCCTCCATTCTCCATGCAGTTTCTTGGGCCCTGGTACATCCTTGCTGTGGCCTCGTATGAAAGCGGTTACGCACTGCAGAGAGAAGAGAGGGCCATCCAGGGGGTCAGGGTGACCTTCACTCCGGAGAACAACCTACAGATGCTGTGGTCTCGGCACGGGTGAGAAGGCAGGTGCCCTGTGCCCTCTAGTCCTGTCAGGCCTTCCTTGGAGGGTGTGTCTGCAGCCACTGATTCCGCAGGCTGAGTCCCACCTGGCTCAGGCACAGGGCCGTGTGGAGGCTGCATATTGGGGACATATGGCCCCAGGGGCAGTCTGCCGCCGTCTGTGCTGCCCTTCCTTTCCTGCTGGGCTCTGTCTGGCCACCCACGTCTGTGTCCCTGCACTCTGGGCCTGGATAGCCTCTGGGTGGGACTCACACCTTCAACACTGCAAGTGGGGCTGGGTGCGGTGGCTCATAGCTATAATCCTAGCACTTTGGGTGACCGAGGTGGGAGGATTGTTTGAGTCCAGGAGTTTGAGACCAATCTGGACAACATAGTGAGATCCCATCCTTCCCCCAGTCTCTACAATAAAAAAAATTTAGCTGGGCATGGTGGCATGTGCCTGTAGTTTCAGCTACTCAGGAGGCTGAGGTAGAAGAATTTTTGCTTGAGCCCAGGAGGTTAAGGCTGCGGTGAGCCATGGTCATGCCACTGCACTCCAGCCTGAGTGACAGAGTGAGAACCCGACTCAAAAACAAACAAACAAATAAACAAACAATACCACAGCTGTGGATGCAGCTTCTGACCGCCCTGCTGGATGCTTCCTGTACTCGGCCCCTGGCTGTGGGCTCTGGTCAGAGAAGGGAAGCCTCTTCTCGTGCAGACCCCTTCTGAGTCTGCTGTTTGAAGTAGGGTTGTATGTAAGGACCTAAGAGCCTCTGATTCCTTCAACACATAAATCCCCGAATGAATGCTGTCATTGAGGCTGTTTGCCAAACGCCTTGTGGTGTCATGCTGGTTAGCCACAGCAGACCACATGCATGGCCAGAAGGAGGGTGGGGGATGGGGTGGACCAGGCTTCAGGGGTCAGGCCAGGGTAGGCATTAGCGCTGACATCCCTTCACAGAGGAGGGCCTGGTGGGAGGAATAGCAGGCACTTGCCTCTTGGCGGGCAGGCTCCAAAGCGAGGGCCTGGTCCGCTGAGCCAGGCACAAGGCCCACAGAGAGGCTTCCTCTCCTGTCCTCCCTGTGGTGCCTCCCACCTGTACCTGAACATGCCTGCAGGAGATGGCCCTGCTGCCCACCAAAGGGGGGTCAGGGGTGAGGTGGCAGCTTCCATGTGGCTTTTCTAGTTCTTTATTTTTATTATTATTATTTTTTTGAGTTAGGGTCTCACTTTGTGGCCCAGGCTGGAGTGCAGTGGCACAAGCACAGCTCACCACAGCCTCAACCTCCTGGGCTCAGGCAATCCTGCTTCCTCAGCCTCCCTAGTAGCTGGGACTATAGGAGCCACCACGCCTGGCTAATTTTCTTATATTTGTAGAGACAGAGTCTTACTATGTTGCCCAGGCTGGTCTCAAACATCTGGGCTCAAGTGATCCTTCTGCTTTGGCCTCCCACAGTGCTGGGATTACAGCCTGGCTGGCTTTCCTACTTCTTGCTGCTGTTTTCTCCCCCCACCCGCCTCCACCCTATGTGAACTTTACCAAACACCACCACTCCCTGCTGAGTATGCTCACACTGTGGGCTGATAGCTTGGGGGATGTGGGTGCTGTACCCCAAATTACAGAGCAGCCTTCAGCCCACTGAGCCTCCCTTTGCGTTCTCAGCCATGTCCATGTTCTCCATGTAGATGTGGCATCAGGGGGCTCTTGGGAAGTGAATGGGCGTCATCTGCGCTTCTCGGGGACCCTCCCAGATGGGATCAGACAGGCTGAGGGCAGGTTTCTGAGTGACAGGGGTATCTGGCAGAAAGGGGAGCAGCATTCCTTTTGCAGCCCCACTGGCCTACCAGCCCCACATGGCCCCCAGCTCTTGTCTCCCCTGTGGCTTCCAAGATCTGGGCCTACGCTGGTGACAGGCGTTTCCCTTCCAGACAGCAGGGCTGCAACCAGAGCATCGTGGAGCTGCTGAAAAGAGATGCGGGATGGGTGTATGAGAACCCCTGTGAGTTTGCTGGCCATGAGCCTCCCGGGCTGCAAGCCCTGAGGTGTCCAGGTGTCAGTTTCTCCTGGGCTGCACGGCTGCTGCAGTATCCAGGTCCCTGTTGGCCTCCACCGGGCTGCATGCCCCTGCCATGGTCAGGGCCCTGTCAGCTTCCCCCAGGCTGCACAGCCCCTACTGCCTCCAGGCCCCTATTAGAAGGACCAGCACGAGTGGGGAGAAAGTGTCTGACTCTGCCAGAGCTGGCAGTTCCCATTCCGGTAGCTCTTCCCTGCGAGAGTCAAGGATCTGACTCTGCGGCTGGGGTCAAAGGACTCGTGTCTTGCCCTGGTGAACTCCAACTTCTCAGGCCCAGCCTGGGACCCTGCCCACCACGGGTGCACGAGGACAGAGCTGGGGGTTCCGGGTGTACTGGGGGAGTCACCTGAGGTCCAAATCAGCCCCTCCATCCCTGCCCACACTGGCTCGGTGGCCCCAGACAACACAGCAGCCTCCCCACCCTGGGGCATCTGTTCCCTAGCCATAGGCGTGCTGGAGTACCGGGTGCTAAGCACCAACTTCAAAGACTACGCCATCATTTTCACCCAGCTGGACTTCGGGGATGAGTCCCTCAACGCCGTGGAGCTGTACAGTGAGTGGCCATGGGGGCCCGTGCAGGGCCAAGCTCCCTCCACCTTTGGACTGGCTGCACTGGCCACCCTGGTCCCCTCCCTTCCCCCTCCCTGCCCCCTCCCTGGTCCCCTTCCTGACCCCCTCCCTGACTCCCTCTCTGGTCTCTCCCTGTCCCCTTTCTTGTCTCCTTCTCAGACTCTCCCTGCCCCCCATCCCCTCTCTGACCGCTTCTCTGCTCCCTTACCGGCTATCAGAAGCTATCTCCCCATCTCCACAGGTCGGACGGAGACAGCCAGTCAGGAGGCCATGAAGGTCTTCACCAACTGGAGCAGGGGCCTGGGCTTTGTGCCTCAGGAGCAATCCCAGCTTCAGAAGGACTGTGAGTGATCAGAGGGGTGGCCACTGGGGAGCTTAGGGCCAGTTCTGGTGCCCACAGGGTGTGGTGAGGTGACCTCGATATGGGGCAGGTTTCCAGGATCTGCCTGTTTGGCTAGGGATCAAGCAGGGCTGAGGGTGTCTTCAGCCACCCACACCCAAAGTCAGGCTTGGGAGCTGGTCCCATCGCTGGCAGGGCTCATGGAGGTGCTGGGGCCAGGTATCCTCACAGCCGGTCTTCCCTCCCCTGTAGTCACATGCGCCCGAAAGATCCTTCAGGTGAGTTGCCCTCAACACCCCTGGGCTCCTCAGCAGAAGGAACTGCCCCATACGCCCATGGGGGGAGGACCCTGCACCTAACCCTGGGGCTGGTGGCTCAGCTGCCGGGAGGGGGCCTGAGGGTGGGTGCCTCTCTGGCGAGCCGCGTCCCCACACACTTCCTTGGTTTTCAGTGAAGCAGGGAACGGTGCCGCAGCATTCTGATGAGGCTGGCTGGGGGCTGCCTCCTTGCTGGGGCTCCGGGGCTCCAGGTCTCCGGCTCCAGATCAGAATAAAATGATTCTACCTACAAATCTGTCTGATTTTTCTCGCCTTACCCTGTGCCCACTGGCAAAGGAGCAGTCAGAGCCCTGCCTTCCTCAGGGCTCCAATTAGCACAGGGAGAGGAGGATGTGGCGGGGCATCACTAAGAACCATGGAACCACAGCCAACTCTGGGCCAAGGGGACTTGCTGCACCCAGGCCCTCGCCAGAGTCCTTTGGCTATGAGGACACCCAAGTTCAGGCCCCGGCTCAGAGGTGGGGACTGGCCCAGGGACACGGCCCTGAGGAGGCTGGCACCAGTGTCCACTAGATCACAGCTGGGATGCCATGGGATCCACGGAGTGCCCAGGACAGGTGGGCAGCAGCAGACACTGGTCCCAGCTCAGCAGGGTGGGAGGGGCCGTGGACCTCCAGGTCAACCTTCTCTGGGCCTGACCTTGTGGGTCTTCCAGTTTTCTAGTGGGTGTGGGAGCTGCCCAAGGTCCCCGGAGAAAACAGACCATGGGGTCCGCTGGGCTAGGTGCAGGGTTGGGGCTGTGCTCACACTGGGTGAGGGGAGATGCACACGGGGACCTCCGTCTTCAAGGCTAAGCATGCACATGCCTGCACATGTGAGCACCCACTCACATGTGCACACAGAAGCACACACTCAGGGTATATGAACAGAGGGGCACACACCTATCGGCACCCACACAATTATGGACATGAGCATACACTCATGGGCACACATACCGTATGGGCACACATGTACACACTCATGGGCACACACACACCCATGGGCATGCACACACAAATGCATACATATATGGCACACACACACATGGGCATGTGCACACATTCATGGGCATACACACACACAGGAACATACATTCATGGCCATGGGTACACATTCATGGGCATGCACACACATGTGCACATAGCCTATGGGCACACACACAGACATGCACAGGCACACACACTTATGGATATGTGCACACACTCATGGGTATGCACACACATGTGTACACAACTATGAGTGCGGGGGCCCGCCCCGCGAGGGTCATGGGAAGTGTTGAAGGAGAGACGGATAGGTGACGACGATCATATATCAGACACCTGCTTCTTGAACAGATGACAATTTAATGCTAGTTAATACAGAGCTTTTATACCATTTTTGAAGGGCAAGACAAAGAAAACTCTTTCACATTCATATCTTTTAAAAGTTACCAGCTAGTGGTCTTAGTAGCGAACAAAACCAAGATTCCCATAGGCTTTAGTAGCAAGCAAACCAAGATTCCCACAGGCTTCCAGACAACGTCTTATTCATAAAGCCAACAATGACACTCTCAGTCCAACGTCCCAAGTTACAAATGTTTCAAGAAAGTTTCTTTAAGTGTATATTTCTTTATGTGTCAGGAATATTCTCATCTTAGGCTCTTATGTTCTTCAGAGTCCTGTGATTGCCTCCCTTGTCCAGATGTCCTCGTTACTTTTCTCTTATCTTGCAGTGCTTGTTTCTAAAGAGAACTCAAAAGAAGCTTTTAGTAATGTTTCTCAGGCCCCTCAAGGTTACTTTCTGTTTTAGCTGATCTGTCATAAAAGTGTCTGATTATTATATTATGAGTTCAGTGAAAACCTACTCTATAAATGTTAACTTAGAGTTTTAACTATAGAATTAAGTAAAAACCTTAATATTAATCTTATCCTAAGTTAGTGAAAACAGTGTTATAAATCACCTACATAACTTCTAGATAAGTGCTAGAACTTACAATGAATTCATAATGAACTTATTATAAACCTGTGCTTCTAAAAAATCCTTATGTTTAAACACTAAACTGTATAATCCTAAATCTAATAAGGAGTGAATATACTTATATCATTTATACTTAAGCAATATCTAGTAACTTATAACCAAGTGAAAGAAAGCATTCTTGATGTGCTTCAGAGTTTAACCCTTGCATATGTTAGAATAGGCCAAGTGGCATAGTGGGAAAAATGGAAAAATAAACCATGATATTTCCAGGTTAGCTGTGATTCTTCGCATAAACATGCCATCTTCTTCTTTCATGACTGCACAGAATTTCTTCAGCTGTATCAACAGCAAAGATGGAAGACAGAAGGGCCTCAGCTGCCTGGGCTCGCTTTGCGGCCAGGGGTCCTCAGCGCACCTGGACTTTGTCATCAGGTGGGCCTCCAAGGCTGGCTCCCAACATATCCCCCTTTTTTGTTTTTTAATACGAAACCGTGAAATTCCGTGCTTAGTCGAGAGATGTTATTTTTCAATGATTTGAAGATGACTGGAAGCAAACATAACAGTAGCAAGATTATTCCTCCACAAATTCCCACATTGATTAATATAGACAATAATGATTTTTGATTGACAAATGAAGAAAAATTGTTATAGATTGACTGAGCCAATTGGGTGAATTCAAATTGTTTTTCAGCAGAGCTAATGTCTTGTACTTCCTGATGAAGCTTGGAGAGATCCAAACTTATGTTGGAATGGTTCCAAATTCCGGAGATATGATTTTTAATCCTATCCCAGGTATGAATAGACTTGTTCACTTGGAGAGGTGTAACACAAATCCATTTAAACTCTGAATGACATCTCAAAGCCAATTTAATTTTCAAGGCTACAAGTTCCTGTCCTATAATCAAAATAGCCTCTTCTAATGCATTAACTTTACTTTCTAATTTTTGGTCAATAATTTCTTGAGCTGCTAAAGCTAATGAGACATTCCTGGATAACTGATCTGTAAATGTAGCAGTATGTACTTCTTTAGCTAAGGTTATGGCTGAAACTGAAACTGAAGTAGCAATGGCTGTCAAAGCTGTAATTCCTAAAATTAAAGTTGCTATAAATCTTTTTGGTCATGACAACAGTGAGTTAACCTCATACCTAAACACTAAACAATATACATCATACCAAAGAGATGGAAGATTTACAGGAACCATTAAATAAGAAGGCTGTTTAAGAATCATAAATTCTCTATATAAATTAGAAAAAGTAAGACAATTAGTTAATTTATAATTTATAAAAGTAGTTTGATTTTTTAGGTAAACTAAAACATATTGGAAGAGAACTAGAACAACCTAAAAAGAATAATTATGATTAATAACAGTTTTGACCCATGATGAAAAAAGAGTGGGGCCTTTTAATAAAGAGGAAAGATTAGTAAAAACAGTTATAATCTTAGTATCCCATGTAACAGGCTGAAACACTAGAGGGTTTGGGATATAAGCCCAATAAGATTTTTTTTTTTAATAAATACAACCCACCTGGCTTGCTATAATAGCCAGTATAGCAATAAAAACAGTAGAGAGAGTAAGAGAAGTAATTTGAAACCAAACCAAGTCCTCTGCATCACGTATCAGCACTTTCAGCTGTCCCCAAGTTGGTGGTTTGTAGACTCTCGTGGAAGCAGCAGCCTCTCAAGAGCAAGACGTTTTAGTTGAGGAACGAGAGTTTCTTTTTCCTTGTTGTCAGCTGAGTTTAGGTAGTTTTGTTTCTGCTTTTGGGAGCCCAAATAGGTGAAGTAAACTGTGGGCATTCTGATGATGAAGGTCATGGAAAGTGGTAGCTGCTAATGAAGGAAAAGCAAAAAATTACATAGCCTCATTAATAAGAGCATTGCCTTAGATAATGGACTAAGGAAGGGTAGAATGAGTATGAATAATGAGTAGCATAAACAGGTTCTATACTAGCACAAATATGTAATTGAATGGTTTATAAAAGAACAATTATGTTAGTGGGAGAGAAGGAAGAGACAGCACGAAGACTAGCAGTTTTTAAATGACACAGTACACCTGTAACATAATGTTAGTGTCGAGATTAAAATTTTTTTGTAAAGACCTGACAAGCTGCAAACAGCTTAACTCGTTGAGTGGAATTATAATCTGTTTGAAAACAAGAAGTAACACCATTAATAACAGTAACCGCTGTTTCAGAAGAGGAGCCATCTGTAAAAACCAAGCTAGCATTTTGTAGAGGTTGAGCACTGGTAACCTGAAGAAAGATAAAAGAATGATTTTTTTTTTTTTTTGCAAAAGTAAGAAGTAGAAAAGGAGGATAGTGGGAGTCCACTTGCCCAGTAAAGTGGGCTACAGCTAACTGTCACACAGGGCATGTTCTACAAAGCCAAGTTATCTGAGGAGCAGTGTAAGGTACTACAATTAAATCAGGCTTATGGCCAAAAAACTTTTTGACTTTCACGTACCATGTTTGACATACTTAAGCCATTTTTCTTTAATGCTTGAACCTTCTATTTTTGTTTTATACCCTTTTTTTTCTTTCCCTTTCCTTTGTTTTTTCAAACAACCAGCCATTTATAATGTACCATACAAGATTTTTCCTATACAATTATTTCTCTTTCCTTTATTCTTTCTTACTAAAAACATACCTCATACCAACAATCTTTTTTACATTTTTCCTAACGTTAGAGCTCCAACCAAAGCAGTAAGTTTATAAGCAGTGGAAGGGCTTAGATAGGATTCAACATAAAACTATTAGGGAAATCCAAAGCTAAACAAAAGGCACCCAAAAGCACAATTGTGAGAGCAAAGAATAATATGAGGTTTAATTTTGTATATAATGTCCCTTTCCAATAATGGAGCTGAACATGGCACAACAAGGAAGGAGTGCTGAGACATTTTATATCCCAGAACACATGGAAGCAACAGCACAGTGAGGGGTCTGGATATAATGTCCTGCACCCCCACAACCAAAAGAGGTGAAAGAAGGATTGGACCGGGAAATTCAAGAAGAGCTGAGCATGTAGCTCTTGCTAAAGCGGTAAACAAAAGCTGAAACGCTTCCGGTTTATGTTTGTGGTCCTGCATTCTTTTCTTATTATTGTTAAAGACTATAAAGGCCTTGTCCAATAGCGTTAGTTGAAGGGTTTGTGGGCCCTTCTTTCTTTTTAGGAGTTTGTACCTAATGTCCAGTGTTGACTGGGAGACAAAATACATAGCCAAAAGAGCATGTCCTTCCAGAGAATTTAAACTGATATTAGTAAACTGCTGCAATGTCTCAGAGAGGCGACTTAGAAACATTGTTGAATTTTTATCTGGTTTTTGAAAAACCTTTTTTATTTGTCTTAGTAGCCTGTGGTTAGTTAACAGGATTAATTTATATGATTCCTATACTTTTGTCTGGAAAGAAGGTTGATATAGTCCCAGTTTAGATATAACTTGAGAGAAATTTATCATAAGAAAATGTTCAAACAAATAACTAACAAGGTTATAAACAGTAATGCCAGGAATTTCTGGAACCTGATGACTTTTTTCAGGTTGAGTGTTTTCACAGTTTTCATAGTAGCATTAACAGCCCTTAAATTTTGTATAAGTTTTCATTTACCTGATTTATTCTTAATAACAAATATAGGGGTTGTCCACGGACTAGTGGAAGGCTTAATGTGACCAGTTTCTAGTTGTTGCTGTTGCACCAAATCTTTTACTGCCTTAAGTTTTTCTGACGGCATAATTTACATTATGATAGGGAAAGCTATACTTAAACTCCCTTTCCTGCAATTTAACTATTTGATTCTTTAGCGTTTGATGGGCTCTTTCAACTATAGCTTGACCCTGAGAGTTATAAGGAATTCCTGTGGAATGAGAAACGCCAAATTGGACACAAAAACATTGAAAAGTCTTGTATGTATAAGCAGGAGCATTATCAGTTATAATTGTTTTGCAATACCCAATTGTGAAAAGCAAAATCTCAGAGGGGAGAGAGTTGGAATGTGAAACTGGTACCTTTCTGTATTTAGTTGCAGCTTTTGGTGGTGAATTTTATGGGATTGCTGAGCTTAATTACTAAAGAATCTTCAAGGGAGAGACACATGGCTAATTTTGTCAAGGCATTTGCTAATTGATTACCTTGACTTAGAAGTTCAGGGAGTCCTGAATGAGATTTAATATGACCTATAAAAATTGAGTGGTTTCTAACAATTATTAAATGCTGTAATTGAACAAGTAAATCAAGAATAGTTATCTTATTAACAGGAATGGTGGCTGTTTCAATATGAGGAAACAGTCCTTTTATATAACAAGAATTAGTATAGCCAATTCTCTTTTACTTTAATGGGAATTTTATTAACCTTTTGTTGTGGATTTAAGACATTTTTAATTATATTTCACAATGCGAAAGCATTTACAGGGATCTTATTAGGTCCGTGCAAAGTATAACAGAGTTTAAGTTTTTTCCCCAACTTAGGTCCAAATAGCCAAATCAACGGTGCCTTCTTGAGGGAACCAGGGACATTTTGCCTGGACAAATCACAAAAAATGAGCCAATCGAGTAGAAGACACCTTAATTCCTTTTTTAGACAACGTATCGAGTAAGACATTTATAAACAGTCTCCTGCGTTTAGACTGTTTCTAGCCCATGAGTGTATCAGGGCTCTAGCACTTCCCACCTATTCTTTCCCTGCTTATCTCTGCAGTGGGGCCCACAGCGCCCCAGGTGAGGTCCTATCTGTCCCGAAAAGAAAGAGAAAAGATTACCTTCAAGCTCCCAGGCCAACAATGACACTCTCAGCCTCCAAGGCTGGCTCCCAACATATGAACAAACACAAATTCATGAGCATGGGCACATTCATGGGCATGGGCATACACTCATGGGTATGCACACACACTTGTGGGCATATGCATATACGCGCATAAACTTACAGACATGTATACACATTTATGGGCACAGCACTCATGGGCATATGCACATAGAACATACACACCCAGCCCCTGCCTGCCTGCTGGCACCTGCTCAGCCACTTCGAAGTCCCCCACATGCACGTCTGCCAAGAAGTGCAGTCCCAGCAACTCACTGCTGTGCGTGGGGCTAGGGGCCCAGGGTTGTCGTGCGTTGCAGGGCACACGTGGTGACCCCAGGCCAGGATATTGAGGGTATGAGGGTCTCAGAGCCTCTCTGTGGCTCCATCTTCAGGAGCTGCCAGTCAGTTCGATGTGCCTGTGCTGAAACCCGGGGGGCAGCCTCTG
Source organism: Carlito syrichta (assembly GCF_000164805.1). Taxonomy (NCBI): domain Eukaryota; kingdom Metazoa; phylum Chordata; class Mammalia; order Primates; family Tarsiidae; genus Carlito; species Carlito syrichta. The sequence goes on along the minus strand of NW_007249970.1, from coordinate 164,818 downwards.
AGCCAGCAGGGTGGGGTCAGAGCCCAGAGCCACACCTGCCTCCCCCGGTTCCCGCCCACCTCAGGCTAGCTCCAGGCTCAGGGAGACTTAAACTCAGAGTCCAGCTTGGCCTTGGCTGCTGAGGGAGGAGGTTGAGGATGAGACTACGGCCGCCTGTCCTGGTGCTGCTTTTGGTCCTGGCTGTGGGGTCCCAGGTGCAGGTGCGGTACGCCAAGGACTCCCAAATTGTCAACTGGAACAAGGTAAACCATGCACCCATGGGTCCTTGAGCCACCTGGGGACAGGGAGCTGGGACTGTCTTGGGACTTGCTACTGCAGAAGCTCCTGACCCCCCAGGGACAGGGCAGCAGGCCAAGGCACGAGGTCTACTGGGCCCCAAGGACTGTCCACCTGGCCTCTTCCACCACAGCCCCTAGCCTGGGGCCCTCGAGGTGTGCAGCAAAGGTAGCTGGGAGCCCTGAAGAGGGGACAGGGTGGATGGGTCCAGAGTCCCAGGAGGGCAGAGGAGAGAAGAGACAGGCAGGGCATGTTTTGGAGTAAGAAGGCTAGCAGGAAGTTTCCAGAAAGGTGCAGGATGGACCATGGGCACAGCACCTGAAGTCCCACAGTGCCCAGAGTGTCAGGTCTGCAGCAGGAAGAGCCAGGGGGCAAGAAGAGAAGGGTCGAGTGGTCCCTGGTCCCTGGGAGGCCCACATGGGAGGGAGCCAGGGCTTGGGATCGGCAGGAGCTCCCACCCACCAAGTCCATACACAGCCCTGTGCTGTCCCAGACCCTGACCTACTGGGTATCTGCAGGTCCATGGCCCTCTGGAGCCTCCAGGGCCTAAGGCAGGGGTTGGGCATTGGCTGGGCCTTGGGGAAGGGCCCTTTTCCAGTGGGTTCCCCTGGGAAGTCTCTGGGTGGGGGACAGCCGCAAGGTGATAGCTCCAGATCCTATCCTTCCAACACTGCCCTCCACAGTTTTCAGGGTTCTGGTACATCCTGGCCACAGCCACTGACGCCGGGGGATTCTTGCCAGCCAGAGACAAGAGGAAGTTGGGGGCATCTGTGGTGAAGGTGACCCACAAGGGCCAGCTCAAGATCATCATGGCCTTTAGCCGGTGAGTGGGGTGGGCATCACCCCTCCCAGGATGGGGGAAGGGAGCAGTGTTGGAAGGGAGTTCAGGCAGGAAGTCCCACCAGGATCACCCGTCTTGCCTTCAGGTGGAGACAGACCCCAGACGTCTTCCGGGGGGGCTAGGTGGCCAGGGGAGAAGGGGGAATCTGGCCTGGAGTCTTCAGTCCCTACTGTCCCCAGGTTGCATGGCTGCCAGTCCCAGGAGGTGATCCTGAAGAAGGACCGGAAGAAGGCTGTGTTCAGGAACACGCGTGCGTAGGCGGCCGAGAGGAAGGTGTGGGAAGGCGGGATGCTTCCTGGGCTTCTCGGCTGCTGGGAGCTGGGCAAGACATGTCTGACCACCTGTGGCTCCCAGGAGCCCATGGCAGGCGGGTGGCCAGGTTGGCTTGGTCCTGGAGCCGTGCCTGGGGGTGAGGTTCAGGCCAGGGACTCAGCCCCTTGGGAGGGATGCCAGGACAGGGCTGGGCCCCTGAGGCCTCAGACACCAGTGGGGGTGGGGGAGCGTGGGCCACCCTGTCTAGGCACAAGCAGCCCAAGCTTCTCTCGCAGTGAGAGGGGTGAAGGCCTTCCATGTGTTGGCCACCGACTACAGCTCCGGCCTGGTCTATCTCCGCCTGGGGCGGGCGGCCCACACCTACAAAAGCTTGCTGCTCTTTGGTGAGTGGGTGTGGGGGGGGGCTGCAGGGAGGAGGGAGGAAGAGAGGGAGGGAAGGGGAGGGAGGAGGAGAGGCAGAGGGAGGGGGAAGGAAGGCAGAAGGAAGGAGAGAGTAAGAGAAGGCGGGAGGGAAGGAAGGACCCACTGGGCACTGGCAGAGGGAGTGATGGGGGGTGGGTGGTCAGAGCAGTGGGGAGAGGGGCAGCGGAAGTGGAGACCACAGTGGGCAGGACCTGGAGGTCCCAAAGCAGGGATAGGGGACATCACGGGGGGCATCAGGGAGAGGTCGCAGAGTAAGTCACCTGTCCATGGGATGCAGAGGCACTGGGATGGGAAGGGGCAGGTTCCAAAGCCCGGGTGGGGGAGGGCTGCTGGACACCACAGGGATGAGGAGGAGGCATGGGGGTGCAGGCAAGATCTGCCCAGACGAAGGGTGCTGTGGGTGTTAAGGGGCTTGGGCCCACTTCCAGGTACCAAGCCTGTGGGTGCAGGGCAAGGAGTGGCCCTGCGGGGGTGTGGTACTGAGGTCTCAGTAGAGGGGTGGGCACGTTTGGGATGTGATGGCCAAGGGACTGGCAGGAGGGGCTCAGGTGAGCAGGGAGGGCTTTCGAGTGACTGCCATCTGTAGTGGCCCCAGTTCCCAGGTGCTTTTACACTCGAGCTTTGAGGACCATTAGGGGCTGCGGTGTAGGGACGGGGCCAGGGTACAGAACCTGAATCGGCCAGAACTGGAGTCTCAGAGGTTGTGATTCTGACCCCACCTGCAGATAGACAGAACATATCGAGCTTCCAGAGCCTGAAGGAGTTCATGGACACGTGCGACATCTTGGCACTCACCCAGGCGGCTGTTGTCCTTCCGAAAGATGGTGAACTGTGGCCCCAGGCTTAGACAGTTGACCACTGGGGGAAGCAGAGAGGAAAGAATTTGTGAGCTGTTTTTAAGTCCTAAAGCCCACCTTGAAGGCCATCCAAATGTGCCTGAGCCAGGGCGCCAGGATGAGGCTTGGGCTGGTGGTCCCACACGGACAGTAAGAAGAGACATCATCAGCCAGGGACCCTATGGCTGCCGCTGCAGAACTGGGGCTGATGGTCTGGTTCTCAGCAGTGCCCAAGAGCACTCCATATGAGACTGGGGAGCGATCCCAGCGGGTGTGTCTATGGCACGTGTGGCCCCCTCAGGATGGCCAGCCCACTAATGGCCATCTCCCTCTCCTACAGCTTCCTGTGCACACACCATCCTGCCCTGAGAACCTGCGACCTCTGCTCTTCCCTTTCGACTTGTGGTCCTCCCAGACCCTGAGAGTATTGTTCCAGATGACAGATCTTCACATTCACAGGCTTGTTGAGAGGTGTTTGGTGACCCTGGGTCACCGATGGTGTGAAAATCAAGCAGCCCTAACCTAAGCGGGGATCCTTTATGATTATAGAGATTTGGAGGTAGGAGGACACACACTGATCAGACTCCTTCCCCTGTGTCCTCTGAGCACACTGCAGGCATGCTACTGTTTGTCATCTGCTGTGAAACAGACCACGGGCAGATCCAGTGTAACGCTTGCTGCACGCCTTCTCTTACACAGCCGCCCAGTTCCCCTTGACACTCTACACTTCCTCAGGAAGCTATTTGCTCACCCTTCAAGCACAGCTAGCATCAGCATGTGCCGGGCATTGTTCTAGCTACTGGAGGAAAGCGGGGAGTAAAATAGGCAATTGCAGCTCTAGAACTAATGCTGTCTAAGGAGAGGCCAACAGCAGCTATGTTGGCCAGACAGACATTATAGACCCTGAGGCGTGTGTCCAGGTACAACACGTGCCTAATGGTAGCAAATCTGACTCATTCCATCCAGGGGGAGGGTCAGGGAGAACTTCCCAGAGGAAGTGGCCCTTGTGAAGGCGGTGGGCGTTGAGTCAGTTCTGTTATGATTTGGGGAGCAGGGGCACATCCTCTTCTCTAGCTGGTTGTGGTGGTGTACACCTGTAATCCCAGCGATTTGTAAAGCTGAGGTGAGAGGATCGTTTGGGCCCAGGAGTTTGAGATCAGCCTGGGCAACATAGTGAAATCCTGTGACTACAAAAACCCTAAAAAATTTAGCTGGGCATGGTGGCTTTGGCCCTTGACAGTCCCCCTGGGAGAATGTTGCTGGGCCTCCCCTCTCCTCTTCTAGGAGAGGCTCCTGGAAGTTGTGACTTGGGCGTGACTCTTAGTGGGTGTTCTCTGGGGTTTGAGGCTCTGCCCTCCAAGACATCCTTCCTTGTCACTAGTTCCTGTCTCACTCTGGCCACTTCTGAAGATGTTGGAAAATGTGTCTGGTGGGCAATGTTCCCCACCTGTTTCCTGCCTGGAGAAAGAGGGGTCCAGGGGCCTTTCTACATTCTGAACTGGGTCAGTCAGTGCTTTTGCCAATACAGCTTCTTAAAAAACATTGTGAGTTTCCTGTGTATTTGATTGCAATTTACTTCAATTAATACACTTCTGTTCTCATAGAACAGTCTTTGTTTTCTAGAGTTTTATATAAATGGAATCATACTGCACACTCTCCTTGTTATGGAAAACCTGGCTTCTTTGCTCAACATAATTACTTTGAAACCCATCCATGTTATTTTGTATATCAATAATTGATTCCTTTTCATTGATGACTAGTGTTCTTTGCATGGCACCAGGTTGAATTTTAGATTGTTTAATACTGGATTTTTTTTTGTGTGTGCTCTTTTAAATACTTTTGTGGGCAAAAGCCAGATCCACAACTCCATAGGACACATGCCTCTGTCTGTATTTTATTTTATTTTTTGAGTCAGAGTCTCACTCTGTCACCCAAGCTGGAGTGCAGTGACATGATCACGGCTCACCACAGCCTCAACCACCTGGACCCAGGCAATCCTTTTACCTCAGCCTCCCAAGTAGCTGGAACCACAGGTGCATGCTACCACACCTTGCTATTTTTTTAAAAATTTGTAAAGACAAGGTCTCGCTATGTCGCCCAGGCTGGTCTCATACCCCTGGGCTCAAGCATTCCCCTCACCTCCCAAAAGTTCTGGGATGGCAGGTGTGAGCCACTATACCCAGCTAGCACCCTACTTTAAAGCTGCCACAGGGACCTGGCAAGTGTGTGGTCTTGATAAATTTTGGCCTATGGAGCCAAATTTGAGATGGGGAAACTTCCATTACCTAGAACATTCTAAAGAGCCCCTCTGTGTCATTCTACCTCAAACCCAACCCAGGGTACCACAGGCCAGCTTTCTGTTCTACTTTCTAGAGTTTTATATAAATGAAATCAGACTGCACACACTCCATGTTACAGGAGATCTGGCATCTTCACTCAGCATAATTACATTAAGAGTCATCTGTTCACTTTGTGCATCAATAGTATATTCTTTTTCATTGTTGACTAGTGTTCTTTGTGTAGCACCAGGTTGAATTTATATATATATATAAAATTTTTTTTAAATTGTAGTCTCACTCTGTTACCCAGGCTGAAGCTGGGATTACAGGTGTGTATCACCAGGCCCAACTACTTTTTTTTTTGTTTTTGTATTGTTTTTTCTAGAGACAAGGTCTCTCTATGTTGCCCAGGCTGGTCTCAGACTCCTGGGCTCAAGTGATCATCCCACCTCAGTCTCCTAAAGTACTGGAATTACAGACATGAGCCACTGTGCCCAGCTGCCAGGTAAGCCACTGTGCCCAGATGCCAGGTTGAATTTTAGATTTTTAGTGTTGGCTTGGTTTTTTTTTTGTTTGTTTGGTTTTTTTGGTACTCCTTTAAATACTTTTGAGATTTGTTCTAAGATACAATTAAATTACTTGGAAACAGTTTGATTTTTTTGAACTTTCTTTGAAGCTTTGCTGGGTAGGACAGAGCAGTCTTTCAGTTAGGGTTAAAGACCCGATCGTTCCAATTAGTGAGCCGATGCCCTGATGGAGGGTGACAGGTTCCCACCAGGTGAGCAGTACATCTACTGCTACTGCTCGAATCCTGAAGGTCGGGCGGTAAGCCAAGGCCACGGTGCCTGGCCAAGAAGCAAGTGTCCCTGAGAACCCAATATCCCAGAGCATGTCTGAGGACACACCAAGAAAAACAGTCTCATCACACACAGAAAACAGTCAGAAAAGCAACTTAAAAGCAGTTTAGGGCAGGGCTCGGTGGCTCAGCCTGTAATCCCAGCATTTTGGGAGGCCGAGGTGACTGGATTGCCTGAGCCCACGGGTTCGAGACCAGCCAGCGCAACTTGGCGAGACCTCATCTCTACAATAAATCAAAAATTAGCCGAGTGTGGTAGCACATGCCTGTAGTTCTGGCCACTTGGAAGGCTGAGGTGGAAGGATTGCCAGCAGGTCAACACTGGGGTGGCCATAAGCATGTCACTGCACTCCAGCCTGGGCAACGAAGTGAGACTCCAACTCCAAAAAAAAAAAAAAAAATGCAGTTTAGGCCGAGTGCAGTGACTCACTCCCAGCACTTTGGAAGGCAGATGTGAGACGACTGATTAAGCCCGGAAGTTTGAGATCAGCCTGGGCAACATAGTGAGACCTTGTCTCTACTAAAAAATAAAAATTAAATTTAAAAAATAGCTGGGTGTGCTAATGCACACCTGTAATACCAGCACTTTGGGAGGTCGAGGTGGAAGGACTGCTTGAGCCCAAGAATTTGAGACCAGCCTGGGCGTTAGAGTGAGACTTCGTCTCTACCAAAAAATAAAAATAGCTGGGTATGTTGGTGCATGCCTGCAGTCCCAGCTACTCTGGAGGCTGAGAAAGAAGGATCACTTGAGTCCAGGAGGTCGAGGCTGCAATGAGCCATGATCATGCTACCACACTCCAGTCTGGGCAACAGAATGAGACCCGAGACCCTGACTCAAGAATAAAAGCAGCATAGAGGTGGGTGACAGGCAAGTCTCTGGAGCTGTTCTGCTGCCCCCAAGAGTGCCTTGTGTGTGAGTCCTAATAAGCTCATCTCCTCACTTCGCTGGACTCATCCGAGACCCTGCTGGCCTTGGACTTCTGGCCTCTACCTCCTGGCTGAAGTGCTTTGTGATGGCCAACCCAGATGGCTCTGACAAGCACAGGTGAATTGCAGGGGAGCCCACAAGGAGGCCCACAGCCTTCACCTGCTCGTATCCCGTGTTTCCTGAGGAGGGTATGGTCTCGAACACCCTGTTCCCACTGGGCCATCTAGGTGTGTGGCAGAAGAAGCTCCTCCCATTGGGAGGCGAGGGCCCTGGGCTGGTGGGCATCGTGTCCAGAAGCAGGTGCCTCTAGCAGGCAATGGAGACGAGCGCTTTCTGCAGGTGTGGCCCAAGCATCTGGAGCTCAGGGCCTTCTCTGCACCATAGATGCAACGTCTCCATGCAGGGGCAAGGGAGAAGGAGGCGGGGCCACTCCAATCTTCCCACTTTCAAGGCCTGGGCTGCCCCCAGGCCAGGCGGCATCCTGATGTGTCCTCTTGCAGCCAAGCCACCAGGGTCCACAAAAATGGTTCTTTCCACAGGGCTGGGACAGGTCTCAATAGCTTCATTCTCCAAAAGAGCTCCAGAGGGTAGGACAGCCACAGATGGTTTGCTGACGGGAGTACACACACACACATGTGCACACATGCATTCACACACATTACATACACGTGTATACCTCCCACATGTACATACACACAGGTGTGTACATACCTGCATCCATTCATGCACATATGTACATACACACACAAGTGTACACATAGGCACACAATGCACCCACACACACCCCACATGCAAATTCACATAGGTGTGTCCAACCTGCACACATGCAATACTTGCACACCTGCAGGCACATATGCACTCACACTTGCAACCCATACATGCACACACTACCCTTATACCTCATGAACACACATGCCCATGTTTGCACACCCACTTATTCACATGTCTTTGCACACACACAGGCATGCACAATACACACACACACACACACACACCTCCTCACATCATCCCAGCTCAGAGCACAGCCTGCCCTGTGGTTTGGAAAAGGTAGCTGCAGCTGGGATGGGGGAGAGCTGGCCTGTGCTCCAGGACCCTTGACTTTCTGTGAGGACTGATTACCCCAAAGGGCCTGTGTAATTCTGTCTTCAAATGGCAATGGTCACTTAGCTGGGCCCCTGAGGTTGTGGTTGGAGGTGAGGGGACAGGGGAGGGACTGGTACATGTCCAGTGCAGGAAGTGATTGGAGGCTTTCATGGAGCCCACACACTGGTCCGAGTCTGCAAGTCCTGGAAGATTCCAGCATGGGGCAGTCACCTGGGTGGATACGGACATGGTTTAAAGACCCAAGGTCACCACCGATTTGGGCCGATGGCTTTCTTTTTTTGAATCACCCAGGCTGGAGTGCAGTGGCATGATCACGGCTCACCACAGCCTCGACTTCCTGGATCAGGCGATCCTCCCACCTCAGTCACCTGAATAGCTGGGACTAAAGGCATGCACCACCACGTCTGGCTAATTGTTTAAATTTTTTGTAGAGACAAGATCTTGCTATGTTGCCCAGGCTGGCCTCCAACTCCTGGCCTCAGGCAAATCTCCCACTTCAGCCTCCCAAAGTGCTGGGATGACAAGTATGAGCCACTGTGCCCAGTCCTGATGACTTTTTTACTCAAGGTAGCTGGATAGTTTTTCTTCAATAAAAGCCCATTCAACAGTTCAAAGACCTGGAGATGAACAGCCAATCCCCAGGTGAAGAAGACTAAGAAGACTATTGTGACCCCTGGGTCAGCCTTGGAGAATATCTGTTGCCCCAAATCAGACCTGTACGGTGAACAAGCCCCCGTGGGGAGTCCTGGGCCACCACAACACTGCACACTGGGGGCTTGGGACCACAAAAATTTGTCCTCTCAGTTCCAGAGGATGGAGGGATCTGGCCAAGTCCATGCTGAGTTCCATGCCCAACCCCTCCTGCGACAATGGGGAAACTGAGGCAGGAGAGAGGCAGGGACTGGCCTGGGGCCTACCAGGTGATCAAGGTCCAGGGAGAAGGGAAGGTTCTGGCCTCCTAGGCCAGGGCCAGCATCCCATGAGGCCTGATGTGTGAATGAGGGAGCTTTCCTCTGGGCACCCCCATGCATGCACAGGTGTGCACATGCATGCACACACATGCTCACACACATCCCATATGTACACATACATGCTTACACATACACACGTGCTCTCACATGCCCCCACACACATGCACACACAAATGCCCACACACACACATGCACTCACACACATGCTCACATATGCACGCACACACTGTCTTTCCAATTGTGGGTCAGAGGACGATGGAACACTGGGGAGGTGACAAGGGGAATGAGGAGGGGATGGAGGAGCCTCACCTTGGGGTGGGGCATCCTGTCTCCCAGCACATGCTGGGCCCATAGCATGTGTCCAGCAAAAGGGCCTGTGTGCAAAGTGACCCCAGACACAGAAGGAGCAGAGAAGCCAAGGGCTATGTCAAACAAATCCAGTGTGTGGGCAAAGCATGACTTGTCAGGAAGCTGACAGTCTGAAGCCAGGTCCCGGGTGGCCACAAGCCAGGAGATCTCTGCACCACGGTCCCCCGACCAGGGAGTTTCATCTATGCCTAGGAAGGAACGTGTAGGCGGCAGAGGCGTCACAGCCTGTGATTTACGTGGCAATGTGGAGGGTCATACTGGAGGAAAAATGAAACTTACAGTGGGTCGTTGTTTCCACAGGGAAAGTCGAGCATCAGCGAGACATCTCAGAGAACTTCCTGGGTGTGGTGTGAGTCCAGTGTCACAGGCGCATTAGCATCTAAACAGAGTTACTCTTGTCCCCAGCGCATGGGAGAGAGACATGCCAGGTTGATGGGCAGGGGTCCTCAAGGTTCCTAGGGTCTACCTGGGCCAGGGCCATACCCAGGGTGGCCTCAAGAGGACAGATTGTGGGGTCCTGTGCCCACCGTTGTGGTAACCTGGAAATAGGAAAAAACTCCCTTAGTGTGCATGGAGCTATATGAGAGGAAGCCTCAAATTCCTGCTCTATAAGTTGGGGTGCTTGCCTTGGGTGATTCCAAGGGCTCCATGGACTCGTAGAGTGTCTGCTGGCCTTGAGTGTCCACCGATGACCCACTGCCCACCAAGGGCCTTGGAAAATACTTCTCCTCTATGTAGGTCCTGAGCAGAGGGCACCCTGGGGCTGGGATCTGGGGTGGTGCAGAGTGGGACAGAGCACTGGACCACTTCAGAGGTCCAGGGACAAGACTGAGTTTGTTAGAGTCTCAAGGTCCTCCTTGGAAAGTGGGACTGACCTCGTCACCCTCGTTCCTGTGAAGGGGTGTGGTGGACATCCCAGGGCCAGCAGAGGGAAGGATGGGGTCAAGGGAGATCTAAGGTCCCTCTCGTCACCCCTGAAGTCTACAGGTCCTGCCCTTTTGTACCCCTTGGCCCTGGGAGCCCCACTGACTTGAGGACACCCACACATCCAGGGAGGGTTTTGTTACTGGGTTTCCTGCATGGGGCTGCAGTGCTAACACTGGCCATGAGGGAAGGCAGTGCCTGCTCTGCTCGGTGGCGCCACTGGAGCTGGAGAGGACCCCAGAGTCACCCTGGGTGTCTCCCTGGAGCCGGAGAGAGGCTCTGAGGGTCACTCCTGGTGTCCCCCTGGGGCTGGGTAAAGCCCCCCAGGGTCACTTCTGGTGTCCTCCTGAAGCTGGAGAGAGGCCCCCAGGGTCACTCCAGCCAGTGTCCCCTGCCTCTGCTTAATGCACCCCTCCCATCACCAGCCTCCCTTTCCACAGCGTGAGCTGCTCAGAGGTGGGAGGGGCCTCCCGGGTCCCCCATCTGTCCATCCAGCAAAACGTGTCCAGCCTCACCCTGAACACATGGTATTTGGCTGGGAGTGACTCTGAAAATGCCGATATGGCCCTGCTCTCAGGACTCAGAGTGTGGAGGGGGAGATGGAAAGAGCACAAATCACACGTGCGAAGGAACTGGCAAGGGCTGTAGGGAAATAAAGTGGGTGCTTGAGGAAGGGTTGGGGTCACCAGTGACCGAGGGTCTCACTGGAATGATGTTCATACTGTGACCAGATGATGGAGGGAGGTGGCCCTGCACAGGTCTGGGGATGGTGTGCCAGGGAAGCCTATGCGGGGCAGAGACCAGGAGACAGAAATGTGTTTGGCCAAAGAGGAGGTTGGAAGCCTCCCTTGCCCTTCTGTGGAGGGAACACAGGTAGCGTCCCCATGGGAGTGAGGCCAGCAGATGGTCTTTAACTGCATCACTAAGCCCTTTCACCAAGCAGACCTTTCAAATCAAGCCCCTGCAACCCAATAGGGGCTCCCTGGTGCTTTCTGGGATTGGGGAGGCTCACATGGAAGGCTGGTGGATGTGGCCTCCCTCCAAGAGGCTTGTGGTCTGAAGGCCCCACCTCGGGCATCTCCAGTTTTCCATGGAGCAGCTGGCTGTGTGGTGGCTGGGGGCTGGGCCTCAGTTTCCCAGGGGGAGACCTGGACAGGTTCATACAATTCCCCTCAGTGACAGCTGGCTGGGAGTCCTCTCCCTCCTCTTTCTCCTTATCCCTGGAACTATCCAGGCATGTGTCTAACCTGCAGTAAGCTTTGAGGGACGACACCTGGGCTGGGTCACAAGTCCCCTGCTCACACCTTGCTCCCAGCTACAGAGCAAGGGTGCTAAGTCCTCCAGGGAGAAGAGTTAGTAAAGAGCTCAGTGTGTCCCCATGCCTCAAGGCCCTGTCCACCCCATGGCTCCTGGATCCTGCTCTGGCCACAGTCGTTCCTCCAGAACCCTGTGTGGCCCCATGGGGAGGCCTGCTATGATTTCCAGATGCCAGCGACCCCCCTCCTGGGACCCACTTTCTAGAATGAGGGTGTCAAGGAGCCCCCGAGTAGGGGAGTGGGTTGGGGAGCTGGCTGCAGCATCAACTTGGCAGCCAGGCCACAAGGACACAGGTCCAGGCAGCCTCCAGGCGTGTTCCTGTTTGTGTGACATTCACGGTGACATGGCACAAGATGCGGTACAAAGCAGTCCTGTGTTCAGGTAAGCTGGGGCCTCAGAGGAACTCAAGGAGAAGAAAGAGCCAGAACAAACCTGCTGACCTTTTCTGGGACTCAAACAGGCATCCTCAGGCCTCCCTGCCACACCCCGGGGCTCTGTGGCCAAGAGCAGATCTGCTCACTTTAGCCACTGCCACGTCAAGTCCAGAGAGCCTGTGCTGAGCCCAGCCCAGAAAGGCGAAGGGATCTAGTGGGGGAAGAGAACAGTGGCCTGTCTGGCTGACCGGGCTCCTTCAGGACAGTGCCCACCTGTGACCTGGAACAGCCAGGCTGGCCCTGGCCCATGAGGCTCCATAGGCCGGCAGTCAGGGCCCCTTCCTCACTTTAGGACGTGGGACTGTGCTGAGCTTTGGAGGCTGACAGAGGCTGGGTTGATGCAGGGGATAGATGCACGGGCCTTAAAGGTCTAAAGCACACACTCAGGTATGCAGGAACTACAAGATCAACTAGGGGAGCCCTCGGGGCTAGTCAGGAAATCAGACATTCAGTGGAGAGTAACCCGCACAGACTGGAATGGAGTTTGGGGGTCTTGACCGACCTTGGAAAAGAAAGCACCAATTTTTTTTTTTTTTTTTTTTT
>NW_007249970.1:150814-152424 GCF_000164805.1 Carlito syrichta | reverse complement strand
AGATGAGGTCTCGCTGCCCAGGCGGGTCTCGAACCCGCGGACTCATGCAATCCACTCACCTCAGCCTCCCAAAGGCGCGGGATTACAGGCTGAGCCACCGAGCCCGGCTCAATTTTTTTTTTATGCTTAAAAAACAGGGCTTTGCTCTGTTGTCCAGGCTGGAGTGCAATGGTGTGATCACAGTTCAGTGCAGCCTCCAACATCTGGGCTCCAGTGATCCTCCCGTCTCATCCTACCAAGTAGCTGAGACTACAGGTGCATGTCTCCTATACCCAGCTAATTTATTTTATTTTTTATAGACATAGGGTCTTTCTATGTTGCGCAGGCTAGTCTCACACTCCTGGGCTCAAGCATTTCTCCCGCCTCGGCCTCCCAAAATGTTGGGATTACAGGCATGAACGGCTGTGCCTGGCCTGAGGAGATGTCTCTATTTTGCTGTCAACATTTTATGAAATTTGAACTGAGTGAAATATCCAAAGTCAAATTTTATTTTTCTCAGTTTATTAAATATATTAATCCATTTTCTTCTGGAATGCAGCATTGCTGTTGAAACGTGCCACCAATCTACACTGACTTCCATCGGAGACAATGAGTTTCTTCCTTCTAGTAGTTTTTACTTTTTTTTCCTGGAATTTCTGCTTCCATAATATTCTGTAATACTCTGGAAGTGAATTTCTCGATTTAGATCATTACTTGGTTTTGTAATTCAAATCTGGGACTTCATTTTTTTAATTTATTTATTGGAGTCGGGGGTCTCACTCTATCACCCAGGCTAGAGTACAGTGGCACAATCATGGCTCACCACAGCCTCAACCTCTTGGGTTCAGGTATTTCTCTCACCTCAGCCTCCCAAGTAACCGGGACTATAGGTGTGTGCCACCATGCCTGGCTAATTTTTTTTTTTATTTTTGTAGAGGTGAGGTCTCACTGTGTTGCCCAGGCTGGTCTCAAACTTCTAGGCTCAAGCAATCCTCCCACCTCAGCCTCCAAAAGTGCTGAGATTACAGGTATGAGCCACTGTGTCTGGCCTCTCCTGTCTTTTTAATTCTGGAGAATTCTGATGTATTATGTTGCTTTTTTGCCATTTAAAAAATGCTTTTCTTTGTGAATTCCTCTTACATATATATGGAGCCTCTTGATCTATCGTGTGTGTGTGTGTGCGTGTGTGTGTGTGTTTCTTTTTGTTTTTCAGAACTTCTGCACTTTGGTTAGTTTCCTCAATACTATTTTATTGCTAGATACAGGCTGGAGATGCTGAATCTATTGATAACACCTCAATTTCTTTTTCAAACTTTTTTTGTGTTTTCATTGATTTTGTTAATACTATCTTCCATTATGTTGTCTCTTTTCTACTACGTCAAGTCTGAAAATTATTCTGTCTACTGAGTTTGTTTTAAGTCACTCTATTATTCATCTTCAAGATCTGTAATTATTTTTCTTTCAAATTTCCTTGTCTTAGCAGGGTTCGATGGCTCAGCCTGTAATTCCGCGCTTTGAGAGGCTGAGGTGAGTGGATTGCCTGAGCCTGTGGGTTCAAGACCCGCCTGGGTAACTTGGTGAGACCTCATCTCTACAATAAATAAAAAAAAAATTAGCCGGGCATGGTAGCA